>NC_142868.1:37708546-37861511 GCF_051225735.1 Oryctolagus cuniculus | reverse complement strand
TTACATTGCAGGTTATTATTGATAAATAACAACTTTATCCTATAATTTTTCGATTAATATTCCCATTGTTTGCTTTGGAGTTTCTTTGTACTTTTACTTAGATGTTCTGCCTTCACATTCTTTTTTTTTTTTTTTTTTTTTTTTTTTTTTTTTTTTGACAGGCAGAGTTAGACAGTGACAGAGAGACAGAGAGAAAGATCTTCCTTTTTTCCATTGATTCAACCCCCCAATGGCCACTCTGGCCAGTGCACTGTGGCTGGTGTGCTGCACCAATCTGAAGCCAGGAGCCATGTACTTCCTCCTGGTCTCCCATGTGGGTGCAGGGCCTAAGCACTTGGGCCATCCTCCACTGCCTTCCTGGGCCACCGCAGAGAGCTGGGCTGGAAGAGGAAAAACCGGGACAGAATCCAGCACCCCAACCTGGACAAGAACCCGGGGTGCTGGCACCACAGGTGGAGGATTAGCCAAGTGAGCCATGGCACTGGCCTACCTTCACATTCTTTAATAATGATAACTATCATTCTGTTTCTGTGTGTAGCACATAATTAAGACTCATTTGTAAAGCTGGACAAATAGTGACAAATTCTTTTAATTGCTATTTGTTTTGTAATGCCTTTATTTCACCTTCATTTATAAATGAAAGCTTTGCTGGGTATGGTTCTGGGTTGTTTCTTTCAGGTCTTGGACCATGTCTCTTCATTCTCTCTTAGCCTGTAGGGTTTCTGATGAGAAATCAGGTCTTATTTTAATTGAAGATCCTCTGAAAGCAGGATAATTTTAAAATATTTTGTGCTCATTTTAGAATATTTTCTTTATGTTTTCATGTTTAAGATTTGTAATGTGTTGTGGTGAGAATATTTTCTGATCATGTCTAATAGGAGTTTTATGTGTTTCCTGTATTTGGATGCCCCCTTCTTTTCCCAAATTAGGGGAGTTTTCTGCTATTATTATTCAGAATAGGCCTTGAATCCATTCTCTCTTTTGACACCTTCAGGAACTCCAATGACAGATATGTCTGGTCATTTGATAGTATTTCATAAATCTCTAATGGTATTTTGAGTTTTTCTTATTTTTTACTACTTTTTTTTTCTTTGCCAGATTGAGTTATCTCTAAAGATCTGTGTTCTAGCTCAGGTATTCTTTCTTCTTCCTTACCAAGTCTGTTTTTGATGCCTTCCACTGTATTTTCTATTTCACTTATTTAATTCTTCAGTTCTAGTATTTCAGTTTGATTTCTATTCAATATCTCTATCTCCTGGCAAAATTTGTCATCCATATTGTGTCTGGATTTCTTCATCTCATGAATTTATTTCTGTTTTTCTGAGTAATCTTATCATTCTTTTGAATTCATTTTCAAGTATTTCATCAGTCTGTTCATCTTTACCTTCTAATTTTGAAGTGCTGTATTCCTTTTGGAGAGTCAATATTGTCTGTTGTTTTCATGGTTCTTGTTTCTTATATTTCTACATTAATTTCTAGGCATTTTGGGAAATACTTATTGGCTATCTCCTCTGATCACTTTTATCTTTGAACTATGCCTCTCTGGCTTAGTGGGATATCTGCTCCTTAAGTGGATATCTAGGGAGCACTGTTCAGTGATCAAAGCTTGATAAGAGTCCAGGTGACAGCCAGATTGGCCATGGCATATCTCTTATGTTGTCAGCAGTGGGAAGGTTATGATCACATCTGCTGACCTTATCACAGCTTCACCTCATCTCTTCCAAGGGATCAATCTTGTTATTGTCCTAGAATTAATTCTCAGAACTAGTACTCTATAAACAAAGAGCCCTTCAAAAAGTTCATGGGAATGTACATTTTTTCATTTCCATTTTACGTGGCTTTCTTTAAGTCCCCTCATAAAATTAAGATAAATATGTAAAAGAAATTATAGAATATTTTCTTGGAATATGTGTAATTTTATCTCTTCCTTTATATTGCTGTGGTTAATAAATATGTTTTGAAAAATTTCTGCTTTGGGTTTTCGTGAGGGTTTATGGTGACTTAGTTCACTAAAATGTGTACTAGCTAAGGAAGAGAATTTTGTATTCTGTTCTTTGCTGCCACTTAGTAACTAGAAGAATGTTCAGCATGCAGTTAGACATGCAGTTTTCAATAAGTGACTTTAAAAAAAATTGGAATAAGAGGTATAATAGTTCTCTCTATAGGGTGCTGAGTTCAATATACTATATATTAACTTTATTAATTCTATTCTTCAAATACTCTACAGATATAATTTTTATCTTTCTTAATTAGAAATAGTTTGGTAATAAAATTGTATTTTGTTCATGTTTTTTAATACTTAGTATTTGCTTCATATATTTTGGTGATCATTCATACTGCATAAAGGAGAATGAATATGATATCTTTCTATGAATTTTTATTTTACAGGTAGAGTTATAGACAGTGAGAGAGAGAGACAGAGAGAAAGGTCTTCCTTCCGTTGATTCACTTCCCAAATGGCTGCCATGGCCAGCGCTGTGCCAATCCAAAGCCAGGAGCCAGGAGCTTCCTCCTGGTGCCCCATGCAGGTGCAGGTGCCCAAGCACCTGGGCCATCCTCCACTGCCCTCGCAGGCTACAGCAGATAGCTGGACAGGAGAAGGAGCAACCTGGACTAATACCCAGTGCCCATATGGGATACCGGCACCACAGGCGGAGGATTAGTCAAATAAGCCACAGTGCCGGCCTCCTTTCTATGAATATTAAGTGATCCACCCTCTTTTCACTAATTTCTTTGGCAGGTAATAATATAGTCGTTATTCTTTTTTACTTTCAGATTTTCTGTATGCTTTTAAACGTTTTTTTCAAAAGAATATACATCTTCATTTATTCTCATATAATCTCTTTCAGATCCTTAGCTTAGCTCCTGTATCATCTTAACTTTCTAGCCTGTTATGTGTACTAGATAAAAACAATCAGTTAACTGTGTGAAGAAATGTTTGAGTAAAAGTAGTCAGTCACAAGTAGTAATCACAATATTTCTGGAAGGACCCTCAGTAATATACTGCTACTAGGGAATCATGGGAGCCGTGGCCTCAGTTTTTTCTACCCAGCTCAGGCTCAAATTCTGTTTGTGCTCACTGAGACTTGGAAAAGCATGAGTAAAGCACAGTATTTCATTATTAACTTATGTCTTTAAGAGAGTAACCCAGATTTTTACCAATGAAAGTCTTCCCTTAGTTTGCTGGTGACTTACTATAGTAAGTTAAGGGGTCTTACATAACAGCCTTGAGTGACAAATAAGACTGAATGTCTGACACTATGTATCCTCTCATGTACATTCCAACCGTGAACATTCAAAGTCCATTCCTAGAGGAATTCAGATTAGATTATGTTTTAAAAAGAGGATTTAACTGCTACAAAATTCAGGGAAAACACTAGCTGATATATTTCCATTCCTTCTTGAATAGTTATGAACAGTGAAATTTAGAGACTGCTTGACTTACTCAAGATGATATCGTTAGAAAGTAATTGAATAGTCACTGAAATTTAGATCTTCTGATGCCTTAGAATATTTCTTTCAGCATATTGCATTAAACTTAATGTCTGTCAGAGGCATGCTGATCTTTGGTCTGGATTTCAATTGATGGCATTAGTTTCTATGAAGTAGCTTATAATTTCTTATCATTTACACCTTATTTCAGATTTGTGAAAATTAGTTTCAAAAAAATATAGGCATTTACATGGACCTTGTAGCTTTTCTCTTTCTCCCAGTATGTGTGTGTGTGTGTGTGTGTGTGTGCATGTGGATATGCAGTATATCAATCAAGATATACACATCTTAAGAACTGTTATTATCTCAAAAGTAGCAAGGAAAGTTAGCAGTGAATTTTTACTCAAAATTAGAATGAGTTTTGTTTACAGATTAATTTAAATTTACATTGTGTCAGTCATTAAAGCAAGAAAAATATCCCATTGTTAAGTTCAAATTCTTTCCTCAATGCTTTATAATAGAATAAAAATATTCCATGGAGTGACATATTTTTCTCAAAGTACTAAAATAGTTAAAGTGTTTATGAACTAATTTTATTCCTAACAGCATTGAACTGAAAGATCTTCAACACTGGGTATGTCAGTATGTGATTAATACCCTAACTTTTAATTTTGTGCTGACAGTTAATAGAGGATAGAAAATAAAGAGTATCTATTTAAAATCTGAAAATTAGAGTTATTCTTTTCATCAAAGATCTACTGCCAAACTGAGAAAGAGCAGATAGCTCTGAAACAGCCTCACTGATACACTCTTCATCATCACTGTTTTATCTTAATCAACTCCATAGGGAAACCGAGTCCCTACCATAATTGTATACCTATGCTTTGCATATAGTCCCTCATTTGATTTTCACAGAAACCTTTTGGTAGCCATTTTAATGCATAATTTATAGATGTATTCACTACAAATCAGGTAAGTTTGGTGAATTTAGTCAAGTTCATACCTCCGATAACTGTCAGATTATGATTTATATCCAGATCTCTCTAATTTTATACTCTAGTTTTTTCTCAAGTTCATAATATATTTAACTGTTTTACTTTTACCTTTAAGAGTGACTACAAAATTGGCCTGGAGCCTCTGCAAAATTGATAGCATCCTAAGATACTGGTAACATTCATGAATGACAAAGGTCCAGTGAAAACTGGAATAGGAAACTAAACCAGAGATATGAAGTTTCAAAGAAGTCATGAATTTAGAAGATGAGTTGATATATTTGAGATCAACATAACTAAATAAAACAATAGAATTGTCTAGTGACAGTGTTAATAAAAAGTTAGGATGGCATTGGCCTGAGGTTTGAAGCTAAATAGTGTGACTGTAATTTCTGTGAGATACTGCCGAAGGTATGACCCACATTTGTAAATTTTCAGGAATTTCTAACTGTATATTACTAATGGCTTGAACACCAACTGAAAGATCTAAGTGCTATGATTCAGATGTATTTCATATGAAATGTGAAAATGTAGTTATGGTGAAAAACAAAATGATAATAGAAAAACCTGACAAGGTTACTACTTGTTTTTTTCTTAAATTGGTAGGACTTTTCTGAATAGAACATATACTAGTGCAGTGATCAGATTACGCAGTGCTGAGACCTGAGGGCTTTTAATGTATTTCCAGGAGATAGGAGATTCTGTGGGCAACTACACTTGATCTGTCTCCAGTGAGGCAAATATCAAAATGTTCATACTATGGAAAGCAGTGTACAAATTCAATGTGATCGAATCAAAATACCAATGACATTCTTCTCAAATCTAGAAATATAGATTCTAAAATTCATACAGAAACACACGAGACCCCAAATAGCTAAAGCAATCTGAAACAACAGAAACAGAGCCAGATGTATCACAATACAAAACTTCAAGACATATTTCCAGGGCAGTTATAATCAAAACAGCCTGGTATTGGCACAAAAATAGACACGAAGAGCAATGGAGCAGATTGGAAACCCTAGAAATCAAATCATTCCACGCATCTATAACCAGTTAATTTTTGACAAATGAACTGAAATCAATCTCTGAAGAAAGGACAGTGTCTTCAACAAACAGTGCTGGTAAAATCAGATCTACGTGTGGAGAAGTATGAAATAAGACCCCTATTTTATACCTTATACAAAAATCAATTCAACATTGGGGAAACTTCAAGATATTGGCATAGGCAAAGACTTCTTGTAGAAGCCCAGAAGCATGGGCAATCAAAGCAAAAATAGATAAATGGGATTACATAAAGCTAAGAAGTTTCTGCCCTGCAACAGAAACACTAAACAAAGTGAAGAGGCAATCAACAGAATGGAAGAAAATATTTGCAAACTATGCAACTGAAAAAGGAGTAGTATCCAGCATCAATAAAGAGTTCAAGAAGCTCAACAACAACAAAACAAAATATCCAGTTAAGAAATGGATAAAGGACATGAATAGGCATTTTTCCCAAAGAAGCAATTCAAATGGCAAGCAGACACATGAAAAAAAATGCTCAGTATCACTAGCTATCAGGGAAATGCAAATAAAAATCATAGGTTTCACCTCACCCCAGTTAGAATGGCTATCTTATAGAAATCAAAAAACAATAAATGCTGGAGAATAAAGATACCTTAAAATACTGTCGGTGAGCATGTAAACTAGTGTAGACATTGTTGAAGACAGTATAGTGATTCCTCAGAAATGTAAATACAGATTGACCATATGTCCCAATCATCCCATTCTGGGAATTTACCCAAGGCAAATTATATTAGCATATGAAAGACTTATCTGTACTCCCATGTTTATTGCAGCTCAATTCACAATAGCTAAGATATGGAATGAACCCAGATTCCCATCAGCTGATGACTGGAGAAAGAAAATGTGGTATATATACACTATGGCATACTACTCAGCCATTAAAAGGGATGAAATCCTGTTTTGCAACAAGGTGGATACAACTGGAAGCTGTTATGCTTAGTAAAATAAGGCAATTCAAAAAAGACAATACCATATGTTTCCCCCTAATCTGTGGTAACTAATAGACTCCAAAAATTGTAATGTATATGAACAAAGTTGACATTTTGAGATTTGCTTACTATTTACAGCCCTTGCTGTTGAGGAACAGTGTTTTTTATTCTTCTTCTTCTTTTTTTTTTTTTTTAAATTTTTAACAGGCAGAGTGGACAGTGAGAGAGAGAGAGACAGAGAGAAAGGTCTTCCTTTGCCATTGGTTCACCCTCCAATGGCCGCCGCGGCCGGCACGCTGCGGCTGGCGCACCGCGCTGATCCGATGGCAGGAGCCAGGAGCCAGGTGCTTTTCCTGGTCTCCCATGGGGTGCAGGGCCCAAGCACCTGGGCCATCCTCCACTGCACTCCCTGCCACAGCAGAGAGCTGGCCTGGAAGAGGGGCAACCGGGACAGAATCCGGCGCCCCAACCGGGACTAGAACCCGGTGTGCCGGCGCCGCTAGGCGGAGGATTAGCCTAGTGAGCCGTGGCGCCGGCCTTTTCTTCTTCTTATTTGTGAGTTGTTTACTTAGTGGCGGGTTAAGCTTATGATTATAATTAAACTGAAAGTATGTCTTTGTAAAAATTAAAAGAAAGAGTAAGAAAGGAAGGAGGAAGTATGGTGAAAACATGGGAGGGAGGGAGGGTAGGGTGGCAGCATCACTATGCTCCTAAATCTGTATATATGAAACACATAAAATTTATTCACTTTATATAAATAAAAATTATTTTAAAATGTTTACAAATATTTAAAATATATGCATAAAACCTATCCCAAAGTATTTGTAATGCTGTTTATTTCTTATTATTCAATGTTTCCTACTTCATAAATGTTCCCTGTGTAAGCTGATCAAAACACATTGTTGATTTTTATTACATTTTAGACTTAACCTTCCTTCTTTGGTTGTCATCACCTATTCATATTAGTCTTAAGATGCTGAAAAAGAAAACCTAGTGATTTGAATCCCTTGTGTCTCAATAACATTAAAATTATATAGTATTTTTAATGTTACATCCAGAACAGGTGCTTATATTCTGTACCTAGTCTTTTCATTCAATAAATCTGTGTTAATTGCTTGTAATCCAGGTCAAAGATTTGGTTTGAAGTTCATGTTTTTAATCTGGTTATACAAAACCAGCTAAGAGTTAATCATATCTCTAATTGGATAAGATCACAAGAATGCTGGAGGTGTTACATCTATGTAGAATTTACAGTTTATAAACTCTTTCATGTTTATTAAACTTCATTCTTTTAATGCTTTATTTTGATATCATGGAAAGTAACACTTAACAAAAAGGCATTCTAGAAAGAAATTAGAGAGAAAGTAATTCAAACTTATTAATAAATATGTAAAGTGGGACAGGATTTTTCTGTTTTTGAAAGTTTCCAGGATTCTGGCAAAGAAACTTAATCTTTGCCAGAAATGCAATTGATTTGTGAATGATAAATCATTGATATCTCAACACATTTAAATAGAATAGATTTTAGGAGAAGGTAATTTTTCATATTTAAAAAAACTCCAGAGAATTAATCCACAAAATACTGAAAACTGTTATGTCTTCAAAATCATGAAGCAATATTTACTTTTGTGATGTAATGTTACAAAAGGAGTACTCTGCTCTTTAGGATGCCTAAAAATGACCTCAAAATTTTGCAAGATCTTAAGAGCGAAATGTCATTTTGCGAATTAGATAGATGGAAAAACAATAGCCCTTAGAGAAGTGACTTGAGCAATGTCTCCTTAGTGAGTAACAGTTCTCTGATTTGTGCTCCTCTCCTCAGCTGCCATGGACCGAGGGGCAAACCGGTCTATACTGACAGCCAATAATGAAGGGAATCTCAGGGCTCTTTAATGATTAATGGATTTTCCAAAGTAACTTGCCAGCAGTTAAGATTCTACTCTGTGAAAGCTTGGACCATTTCCCCAGCGCAATTCAGCCTCATCTGTATTTGTTGAAGCTTAAAGGAAGCTCTCTAGGAAGTACTAATTATTTAAGCAACCAGACTCTTGGACTTGGCTGGTGCAGAATGGTTAATAGGTTCATGTTCTTAATGAAAAACCATATAAAATATCCCTGAAGAACTATATGAATCCCCAGAGTACTTTGAAAATTAATATTTTAAAACTTTATTAAAGTTACAATTTGTTGTTATTACATATTGCTTAGAAAAATATCTGACACAAAGTGTTCAATATGATTGCTTTTTGTAATGACTCATTCAATCTTTATAATTCTATGAATTATGAGCTGCTTTTTAAAATTTCTTTCCTCCCTTTGGCCAACCAACAGATGATGCTCTGGAGGCATAGAAAAGTTGAGTTACTTGCCCAAGATCCCACAGCTGATTAGCAGGAAATCTGAAATGTGAATTTAGGAAGTTTATTTCCAGATAATAGGTATCCTTATAGTCTGCAAATATTTAAATAAAATGATAATAGTAATAGTAATAATACTAATGGTAATTTATCTTAGACTCTTAGGTTCTTTCTGAGCCTTGATTGTTTCCATATACCATAGGACTTGCTGTAAGTTCCAATATTTACAAAATGGTTTGCATCTGGGACTAAAATGATGAACATTATGCAAACATTCTATATTACTCCATGTGTCATCTGAGAAATACATTATTTACTAGAAGTTATAAAACAGAACTATGATGATAAGGAAGTAGAGATGGTGAGGATGAAGTCAACATATTTAATACTTACTTGGAAAATATGGATTCTGAGACTAATAAGAACAAAAACCTCACGTTTGAAATCTTGACTTATTTTGTTTTTACATGAATTGTCTAAACCCTTAGAACTAGATCACAGCAAAAAAACATGTGTTTTCAATTTTACTTCATATGGAGTTTGAATTTTCTTACTATAAAGATAAGAAAGTCTTTTGACCCCTGACTTTGTACGCTTCACTTGTTTGAACTGCATTTTTATTTTCTCACAAATTAAAAACCATATCTTTCAGCAAAGAGCCATTAGAGGAACAAATCTTCCTTGAAAGTGTTCTGAAACAGGCTTCATTTTCATCCTTGTGTAATTTTATTTCCAAACTGAGAGCCAACTGGAGCATGTCAGAAACAGCTGATGAGTAGATGAAGTAATGACTTACATAACAAGATTAGCTTCCTCATTTGGAAGAACAAAGGAATGAAGAATAGAAGCTGGTTAATTTCACTGTGAGAATACCTGTTACTCATGCATGGAGATCATTTTTGGAGAATATCATGCCTTCAAATGTTTATATATTGGGAAGACAGGACTTTCAGTCATGGACATACATAGTGAAAAACAGAAGGAGAGGAAAAGCTAACTAGATAAACAAGTAGGGTGGAATGCAGAAAAAAATGTAACTTGTTTATACCAAAAAGAGGAACAAAATTCTGAAAAATAAAATGATGCTTATGCTTAGGTAAATGCAATAAAGAGTGAAACTAGTTATCTTGATAATTCAGACCTGAAACCCTGCAAGTAAATAAAATATACAGAAGTAGATCTGAGGGATGTTGGCATACCATTTCTTTTAATTAGTCACTTCCACTACATCAAACTGCTCTAGTCACAGTTCTGAAACCATAAAAGTTAGAGACACATGGTATAAAATGAAATCCTAGTTTTAAGTGAAAATTAAACCAGAAAGGGGAGATAGCTGCCAAAATAGAAACACAGATGTACACACACAGTAATTTTCCATCATAATGTCACTGGTGCCATGCCAATGTTCATGAAGGTAAAAAATACCTAAAATACAAAGGAGTGTGTGTGTATGTATGTAAAAGACTCATTCAATATACTCAACAAAGTCTTTTTGATTTTTATGTATTTTACTTTCAAAAATTGTTTATTTTAAAAAGGGGCCTACGTTGTGGTGTAGCAAGTGAATCTGCCTTATGGGTACCAGTTCATATCCTGGCTGTTCCATTTCAAATCCAACTCCCTGCTGATGCACCTGGGAAAGCAACAGAGGCTGGCCCACATGTTTGGGTCCCTGTACTCAGGTAGGAGAGCTGTATGAAAACAATCAGTGTAACTAAAGTTAAGGTGATACCTCATTGTGGTTTTAATTTGCATTTCCATGATTAGTGTTATTGAGCATTTTTGCAAGTACTCATTGGCTACTTGTATGGCTTCCTTTGAGAAGTGTCTATTTAGATCTGTTGCCCATTTTTTTATTTTAAATTTTAATTTTTAATTAGTTTTTTACAGATTCAATGATTTGTAGATATAATTCTTACTCCCTCCATTTTTCCTTCACCCTTTCACTTTTTCTTTTAGTTTTTCTGATAGCATATTTTAAGATTATATTAAAGTAAAAAGGCTTAATACTTCAGCGAATAAGAAGTTTAACAAGTACAAAGCAAGAAGACCCTATTTTATTAGGAATTTAGACAACAACTATAAACAATAGTTGAATGAAAATATGAACATTTTACCCATATACAGTGAAGTTCAAAGTAATCAACACAGCACTAAAACTATAGTAGTATAACACTATTAACCATTGGTTTGACAAAAAATGTAAAACAAAGTTTTATGAAACTATATTTGTCACAGTATTGATATATACAGACATTTCTTTTTCTTTCCTTTTGCTTTCTTCTTTGTTTTTTTTTTTTTTTTTTTTTTTTTTTTTTTTTGTTTTTTAATTTAACTCCCACATATAAGGGAGAACATGCAGTACTTGTAGTTCTGGATCTGGCTTATTTCACTCAACATGATGTCCCCCCAGTTGTAACCATTTTGTGGCAAATGATAGAATTTCAATTTTTTTTATAGTTGAACAGTATTCCATTGTGTATATATATGCCACATTTTCTTTATCCATTCATCTGATGATGGGTGCCTTGGTTCACTCCAAGTTTTGGCTGTTGTGAGAACTGCTGCTATAGACATGGTGGCTCAGGTATCTCTTTGATACGTTGTGTTCAAGTCTTTTGGGTATATACCCAGTAGTGGGATTGCTGGTTCATATGGCAAGTCTTTCTAGTTCTTTAAGAAATCTGCACACTATTTTCCACAGTGGCTGAATCTATTTACGTTCCCACCAACTGATTAAAAGTGTTCCCCTTTGTGCGTATCCTCACCAGCATTTGAGCATTTGTAACTCTGTCTTTTGGATTTTAGCTACTGTGAC
Source organism: Oryctolagus cuniculus (assembly GCF_051225735.1). Classification (NCBI taxonomy): domain Eukaryota; kingdom Metazoa; phylum Chordata; class Mammalia; order Lagomorpha; family Leporidae; genus Oryctolagus; species Oryctolagus cuniculus. The sequence continues at coordinate 37,849,918 of NC_142868.1, read as the reverse complement.
AGGGATGAGGTTATATCTCATTGTTTTTTTTTTGTTTTTTTTTTTTTTTTTTTGTAGTGGACTTTTAAAATTTCTTTTTTTGTATTTTTAACTTTTATTTAATGAATATAAAATTCCAAAGTACAGCTTTGAGTTTTGATTTACATTTCCCTGATGGCTATTGATGCTGTGCATTTTTTTTCATATGTTTGTTGACCATTTGTATTTTTTTTTTTTTTTTTTGGACAGGCAGAGTTAGACAGTGAGAGAGAGAGAGACAGAGAGAAAGGTCTTCCTTTGCCATTGGTTCACCCCTTAAATGGCCACTACAGCTGGCGTGCTGTGCTGATCCGAAGCCAGGAGCCAGGTGCTTCCTCCTGGTCTCCCATGCAGGTGCAGGGCCCAAGCACTTGGACCATCCTCCACTGCCTTCCTGGGCCACAGCAGAGAACTGGACTGGAAGAGGAGCAACTGGGACAGAATCCGGCACCCCAACCGGGACTAGAACCCAGGGTACCAGCGCCACAGGCAGAGGATTAGCCAAGTGACCCGCAGCACCAACTATATTTATTCTTTTGAGAACTGTCTTATTGAAGTCCTTTGCCTATTTCTCAACTAGATTGGTTGGTTTTGTATTGTTGTTGGGTTTTTTAAGTTGCTGATATATTCAGGATATTAATCCTTTGTCAAGTAGGAGGTTTTATTGTTTGTATTTTTGCTATTAAGTAGTTTGAATTCTTTCTATAGTCCTAATATTAATCCCCTGTACGATGTAGAGCTTGCAAATATCTTTTCCCCTTCTGTATGTGTGTTCTCACTCTGTTGGTTGTTCCCTTTACTGAACAAAAGCTCTTTGGTTCGAGAAAATCCTATTTGTTTTTGCTTTTTATTTCCTGTGCTTTTTTTGGGATCTGATATAGAAAATACTTGCTCACTCCAATGACCAGAAGTGTTTTCCATGTGCTTTCTTTTAGTAGTTTGAAAGTTTGGGATCCAAAGCCATTCGCCAGGAACTTCTTCCAGGTCTCCAACGTGGGTGCAGGGGCCTGAGGACTTGGGCCATCTTGTACTGTTTTCCCAGGCCATAGCAGAGAGCTGGATCAGAAGTAGAGTAGCCGGGTCTCAAAACAGTGCCCATATCAGATACTGGTGCTTCAGGCCAGGGCATTAACCCACTGCAGCACAGTGCCAGCTCCTCCAATTTCTTGATGTAAGCACCAATTGCTATAAAATTCCCTCTTAACATTACCTTTGCTGTATTCCATAAGTTTGATATGGTGTATTGTCTTCATTTGTTTCCAGAATTTTTTTGATGTCTTTTTTGATTTCCTCTATGATCCACTATTCATTCAGGACCTTGTTGTTTAGTCTCCATGTATTTGCTTATGTCTAAAAATTCTTGAGTTTTTAATTTCCAGCTTCTTTCCACTGTTGTCAGTGAAGATACAATTTATATTTTCAGTTTTTATGATTCGCTGAAACTTGCATTCTGGTTTAGCATTTGGACTACACTAGAGAAAGTTCCATGCACTTATGAGCAGAATGTGTATTCTGCAACTGTGGTATGAAAACTTCTGTAGATATCATTTGCATCCATTTGGTCCATAGTGTTGATTAGCTCTGTTGTTTTTTGTTGATTTTCTGTCTAACTCATCTGTCCATTGATGAAAGTGGGGTCTTGAAGTCTACCATGATTATTGTATTGGAGTCTGTGTCTCCCTTTAGATCTATTGACATTTGTTTTAAATAGGCACCCTGGGATTGGGTGCATATGCATTTATGATAGTCACATGTTTCCATTGAACTGATCCGTTAATCATTACATAATGCCCCTCTTTGTCTCTTTTAACAGTTTTTAAGTTAAAGTCTAGTTTTAAGTTAAAGTCTAATTTTTCTGACATTAGGATGGCTACACCTACTCTTTTTTGCTTTCTGTTGGCATGGAATATCTTTTTCTATCCTTTCACTTGCACTCTGTATGTATCATTGTTGGTGATGTGTGTTTCTTGTAGGCGGCATAGGTGGATCTTGTTTTTTAATCCATTCAGTCAGTCTGTATCTTCTAATTGAAGAATTTAGGCCATATTTATCCAAGATTACTATTGATAAGTAACAACTTGACTCTGCCATTTTTCAATAAATATTCCTATTATTTACTTTTGGTTTCCTTTGTACTTTTACTAAGAGATTTTCTGCTTTAGCATTCTGTCATTCTGATAACTATTTTTCTGTGTTTATGTGTATCTTAAGCATCCTTTATGAGGCTGGACAAGTGGTGATGAATTTGATTTTCTGCTTGTTATGGAAAGTCTTTATTTATTTATTTCATAAATGAGAGTTTTGCAGGTTACAGTATTCTGGGTTGAGAGTTTTTTCCTCTTAAAACTTGGACTATTTCTCTCCATTTCTCCTAGCCTGTAGCATTTCTTTTGAGCACTCCGCTGTGAGTCTAATTGGAGATCCTCTGAAAGTAATTTGGTGTTTCTCTCTTGCATATTTTAGAATATTTTCTTTATGTCTTACTGTTGAAAGTCTGACTACAATATGTAGTAAATTTGTGAATTTGCTTCTCATTGCTCCTGAGTAATCCTATGATTAATCTTTTGAATTCTGTTTCAGGCATTTCATCAGTCTCTTCAACTTCACATTCTAATATTGAAGTGTTGTGTTCCTTTGAAGGAGGTCATGTTGTCTTTCTTAGTCTTTCTTTTAAAGATTTATTTATTTGAAAGTCAGAGTTTGAAGAGAGAGAAAGAGAGAGCAGAGAGAAAGAGAAGTCTTCCTTCTACTGGTTCACACCCCAACTGGCCGCAACAGCTGGAGCTGCACGGATCCTAAGCCAGGAGCCAGTAGCTTCCTGCAGGTCTTCCCACGTGGGAACAGGGACCCAAGGACTTGTGCTATCTTCTAATGCTTTCCCAGTCCATAGCAGAGAGCTGGATCAGAAATGAAGCAGCCAGTACTCGAACTGGTGCCCATATGGGATGTCAGCACTGGATACGGCAGCTTTATCCGCTACGCCACAGTGCCTGCCCCAATCTTCTTAATCTTGATTCTTGAATTTCTGCATTTATTTTTAGGTATTTGTCTAGATATTTGTTGTTTTCTTCTGGTGGCTTTTATCTTTGTGCTTCTGTGGCTTAGTGGAATGTTTGCTCTTTCAGTGAATACTAGAAGTATGTGCTGAGTGTGGCTATGGAGCTCTGGTGGATGCTCCAGGGTGGGGCAGCTATCCAGGGTGACACCCAGGTTGGACATTTTAGATCTCCTCTTGTTAACTAAAGAGGGGTTTGGTCACCTCTGTTGGCATAATCACACCCTTACCTCTTCTCTTCCAAGATGATAAAAACCTGGGTGTTAGATATCAGTGGGTGTGATACTCATCCATGCTTCCATATGCACTGCACAAAGGTTACATGCAGTCCTCACTTTGAGCACTTATCTCACTGCAGTGATCCAGCCCAGGCAATCAGGGAGCTGTGAGCACGTTGAGCCACACAGTGATTGCCCAAAGACTAAGCTGTACTCTGCCCTGTCATGCAGTCACAGTGTTCCCACAGTCTCAGCACACAGGACTCCCACAGTCACTGAGTACAGTGGATCCTCTCTGCCCCGGTATCCTGTCCCAGCAACAGAGAGGCTGAGACCTTCTGAGAGCCAGCTGCCTGTGAGTGCTCCACTTACGTGGTTTCTGCGCCGGAGCCTGTGATGTTGAGAGACTAGTGGCATCCCAGAGTCCTCCATGGGTGCCCAGTCCCTTTCAATCCTCCCAGTCAGACTCAAAGTCAGTTGGAAGCATGGATTTATCCCTCTGGATAACACGTGCATAATAGCGCCCTACTCATTTCGCAATCGCACCTTCTCCCCACCGGTTGCTGGGGGCATACAAGTCTCTGTAGTTCATACTGACGTCAGAATGGCTCTTTCCCCACTTGTTGCTGGGCATGTACACCGAATTGCTGGGGTTTCTACTGCTGGCAAAATGGCATCTTGTCCTCTCCAGTTGCTCAGCACATTCACAGAAGCTGCCTCAGCTGCTACCTACTTACATCCAAAAAGCATCCTCCCTCTCTCAGCCAGTAGTCAGGCATCATTGTTTGGATGGAGAAAGAGAAACTTGCCAATTTTTTTGCTGGGTTAGCAGGCACCCTGTTACCCTCAGGGCTTCATGCCAGACTCAAGGACAGTGTAGCCCTTTAGGCTCTTCCTTTGGCTATATCATCCTTGGCACAGACTGCTGCATTCTGGTCTCACCTTGATCTTCAAAGCTGGTGCTTTCTCTAGCTCTGGGTTGCTGGAGTCATGTGTTGTATCTGTGCTTGTTGCTGTGTGACTGCAACTTCCACACAGATCCACAGCATCTCTCCTTTTCCACAGAATTTCTGTTGCAGTTTTTGCTCCAATTCTCCCCTGAGAATGCTTTTTTCCACTTTTTTGGTACTGTTTCCCCCTAGCCTGTAGCAATCTAGCTTTCCAGAGACTCTGTCCACAAGCATTGGTCCATCTTTGATAGCTCTTAGGAAAGTGACTTGTGTGTGTATAGCTGTTCACATTGGTGGCTCTGTGGAGACTTATTTGCAAAGCTCCTTACTCAGCTGCATTCTTGGTGCTGTCCTCCTTTTTGACACCTGATATAAATGTAAAAACATTATCAGGAGAATCTTTATTGCTAAAATACTATTAGCAACAATTCCCTAGCCTAAGGGACAATTGAATGAAAAGGTAATCAAACAAAATTTGAAGGAAATTTTATGTTAAATATTTATCTATCAGTCAACTTTAAGATCACAAACTGAGTATAGTTTTTTGGATACATTCCTATTATTATTTAATGATTTTGCTGGACTGTTTCAGGAGAACATAGAAAATATGAAAATGAAATGCTTTCTGAACCATGAAGTCAACATGTGATAGACTAGGTAGAACATATAAAGTAGCCTTAAAAAGAAAGATTAACATCCACAATTGTAATGCTAATACCAATCTAATTGAACATACTAAAATATAAAAAGAATGCATGTGCCTGTAAGAAAGGAGTTAGTAAGGAAATGAACTACAGAAAAGAGAGCACCTCAGAATTAGTGGTTGACTGACAATTCAGATCTAGTTTAGTGGAGAGGATGTTTTTCTGCACAAACTTTGAGTATCTCGTTGGAAAGGCTTTCCATAAATTGGGAACATACATATCAGTCTTAGTGTCATATCCTGCCATTAGATATTTAATTCTCTGTCTGTCTCTGTGTGTGTCTGTGTGTGTTTGTGTGTGGTGTGTCTGTCTGTCTCCCAAAACTCAGTGCTCTCTGGACCTCCTTCTGCTAAAAATTTTAGTTTCTATGTTGACCAGTCTTAATAGAGTGATACAACCATGTGATAAAGACTTTGTTATTGTTATATATCCATCCTAGAGCCTCCTAGCATATGTATGAGATATCTGTCCTCTGTCTAATTAGCATATTCTTGATATCTTGTGATTCTCCTAGTTTAAACAAATGCATCAGACTACATGCTCTGGCCTGTAATGGAGGATGCTAAGGCTGGGATAAATGAAAATTAAAAAAAAATTGAAATTTATAAACGATTCCAGGTCAGAGGTAGTATTGTGGAGTTGTTATTTTTTTCCTGAAATACTTGCCTCTAGTTTATGAAAAAGAAATTGCATACTTTGGATTAGCCACTCTTAGGGTCTGTTACTTGCACCCAAATATAGTTGGTATCATAATTGTTACAGTCCAGCTTTACAAAATTGTTGCTATAAAGTTAAGGAATATGCCAAATTAATTCAGTTAGCAAATGATCTGAAACATATTTTGTGCAAAGTTCAAGGTGGCCAATAGTGAACCAAAAAGAATTACCTTGATTTTTAAATTGTTACTTGTAGTTAAAATGGGGATTAAAGAGAACACAAAGTGAGAGCAAAGAAAAATAAGACAAGTATTAAGATAAATATGCTTCAGGACATTAACAGAATAGAGAGCTAAGTACAAACATGGCAGGAAGCATTTACTTAGTGTGACTGATGAAAGTCACTATGAACAATGGCAGTAAGAACTTGAGCATTGCATGGAACAGTCTAGGCATGTAGAACAACAAGTGCAAATGTATCTGGGAATGTTATCTTGTGAGTCTGTGTAGTTTCAATATTAGGCTTATCCTGTCACTCTAATCTTGTCCTTTGCTTGCCTCTTGAAATATCTTCAAACAAACCAAAGTATATTAACAAAGAGAATGTGTTTGTTGGTAGGTTTTGAACTGTTTGTTTTTTTTTTTTTAGAATTATGAATAAAGGTATTTCATTTTTTCATTCCCCTCTACATTTCTTCCAGTCACTGTAGCATAGGGGTTTATTATAATTCATTAACGTTGTTTCTATTATACTACCTGTGGTATTGTGCATCCTGGTCTTTCTATTTCAAAACCTTCCCTGAAGCATGTATTCCAGCAGAGCCCTCCAAAATAAAAATGCTTTATTGGATGACCTTTTTTTTAGTGATTTGTCTAAACCACCAAAATGTATAAAGCCCTATTTCACAGTATTTACAGGGAAATAGTCCCAATGACTAGGCATGGTTATATATCTGAATCATAACATGCATTCTTGTCATTTAATGCAGACCAGAATCTACGGTGAAATTTCTATTAAAGTGAATTCCAAGTGCCTTAGTTAAAGTAAGAAATTCCTTAGCTATGTGGAGAGCACACAATTTTCCATGGTAGGAATTGTTTTTTTTTAATGTGAAATCGTCTGAAAGGAAGAATAGACAATGTAGGAAGGGGTAGGAGAGACTTGCTCCAGGATTTGAAGCCCCAAGGGACCCAGGCCCAGAATACCATTTTCTACCAGTTTCCTTCTCATTATAAAAATCATTGAGATGTGGGGAGAGGGGATGTGAGAAACTTAGTATTGGCTGTAGAAACCCTTTTTGAATTCTATTTATTTTGGCATGCGTAACTTTGGAATTTACCTTTCTAAAACATGCTTTTCTCACCGCTTATAGCAAATCCTTAATCATTCTTCAACGTGATGTGAGAATTTAGGTAACTTATTTGCAAAACAACATGAGGAACAGAACATGGCATAGAAATTCTCCCTATATATTCTGTTCTTAAGCATTTTACTCTCATTGCAGCTTGTTTTCCTGAAACTCTTTTGCTCCATGATTTGCACTGCCTTGCATTTTATTTATCACTAAAGAACTCAGTCCCTAAGTCCTGTACTTTTTCTTTTCTTTGTACTTTCTTTCCTATTCATTTTAAACCTCATGGTCACATTTCAGTTAGTCTCTTGCTAATCTCCCAGTCCTCTCCTGGCTAAAACCCCAGCTGTGAGTCTCTCTCTCTCTCTCTCTCTCTCTTTTTTTTTTTTTTTTTTTTGACAGGCAGAGTGGACAGTGAGAGAGACAGAGAGAAAGGTCTTCCTTTTGCCGTTGGTTCACCCTCCAGTGACCGCCGTGGCCGGCGCGCTACGGCCGGCATACCGCGCTGATCCGAAGGCAGGAGCCAGGTGCTTCTCCTGGTCTCCCATGGGGTGCAGGGCCCAAGTACTTGGGCCATCCTCCACTGGATTCCCGGGACACAGCAGAGAGCTGGCCTGGAAGAGGGGCAACTGGGACAGAATCCGGCGCCCCGACTGGGACTAGAACCTGGAGTGCCGGCGCCGCTAGGCAGAGGATTAGCCCATTGAACCACGGCGCCGGCCTGTGAGTCTCTTTTGCATTCTTACTCAGGCTATGGAAAGCAATTCCAAAAAAATTATAAACTGAAACCATGTCACTGCAGAAGAATGATGTCTGCCCCCAAACTAGACTCTCAACTCTTCAGTTTTATCCAAGCTCACTGACTTCCATTATCTTTGGCAGTTATTCCAACATTCTCTGAATTTCCTACGTTAGCTAACACCTAACGTGTCTCTCTCAGCTTGAACTTCACACAGCAAACAAAAACGGTAAGAGGAAAACCTTTACAGCTTTCCACATTTCTACACTGATCCACATGATTCTTTCCTCCTCTCCTCCCGTGTGTCATCTAACTCTAATGAATTCTTCCATGAATGTCCCAAGTTTATTCTCTTCTGTTTTACCAATGATAGATTTCATAAATTATTCTCTCATGCTAACTCTTACTTATTCTCCCGTCTCAAATTGTTTCCACTCTTAAATTTGATATATTCTCTCCTGTCTTAAAATGAACAAGCAACAGCAGTAAAAAAAAAAAAAAAGTATATAGAAACCTAGATTTTATTCACACATCTCCAGGCATGTACAGGCTATTTTTCTCCATTCCCTCACAGACAAGTATTTAAAAATTGTATGTGTATACTTGGTATGTTTCTTTAAATCTCAGTCATTCCCCAAGCTACTGCTCCCTGCCCTCTTCCTCCACTATTGCACTTAATCCACTATCTCCAAGGTAACAAATGACATCCTTGTTTCTATATTTAGAGCCACTTTTTCCACTGACATCTCACTTGATGTCTCTGAAGTACTTAGCAATATTGATTATTCCTTCTTGTAAAACTTTTTTTTCTTTTTTGAGTTTCAAGTCCCAAATGACAACTTGAGCACAAAAATCTAGCTCACATCTTTAATCTTTCAAAATTTTCATGTATCAGAACTTTCATAAAAACAAAAGATACATTATGATGATAATAAACAATTGAGTAATGGTTAAAAATTTTATATGATAGATGGAATATAGAAAGCAGACTGCATGGGATTTTGCAGATGGTAGAATGCAAGACAACAGAGATAAACGATCTTTCCAAGGAAGTTCAGAGACAATCCAAGTACAGAGTCAATGAATGCAAACACCGCTGTGAATCACCCAGATTGTTTATGAAATAAGCACATTTAGAATATGTGAGAGAGGTGTGTTCCTTTTCTTTTCCTGTGATAAAGCAACTATCTAGAAATTGGGAGGTTTTGACATCAAGAGAAATTCTAAGTATTCCTCCCTAAACACAGAAAGTAATCTATGCAAACACTGTTTCTAGCGAGTTTTAGAGGATGAGATAGGAGTCCCTGAAGGGTGGACATTTGCCACAGTGGTTAAGATGATGGGTTGTGACACCCCATCACGTGTCAGAGTTCCTTGGCTTGAATCCTGACGAATCAGTGGTCTCATGATGAAAAAAAATAAAAAAAAAAGCTTATGCATTTTGACCTAATGATGTATAAGAAAGAAACGTTTTGGATAGATTCATGACATTACAGGAAGTTAAATGGAAAGGACTTAGTGATTGATTATGTGTGGTTGGTTTTGAAAATGGAAGCTTAATGGAACTCAAAGGTCCAGTATAGGCACCTGTTATGGAGATTTCTTTCATGAAAGTAAGAAAAATAATGATATAAGTTGCTTTGGCCTGTAAAGAAAACAGAGAGACCAGGAATTCTGTCTTGGAAGTATGTATTTGAGAATCTGTGGGACATATAAGAGATTCATCTAGCTGGATTTATTAGATTAGAATTCCAGAAGATGTAGAAGTTGATGATTTAGATTGGTAATCATTAGCAGATAGCACACAGAAGAATGGACAGAAAAATAGTAGGGAAAATTGCAGTGGAAACAGCTGAGTGACTCCAAAGGACTATTCCAGCAAAGTAACCTACCACTCTGTTTTTCCCTTTTGAAGAGAGAAAAATGTGATAGTAACCTTAAAAATGGCCAGAGGTGGGCATCTAGCCTAAAGGTTTAAATGCTGGTTAAGACACCCATGTCTCATATCTGAGTTCCTATATTTAAGTTCTGGCTTCACTCCTGAATCCTCCTTCCTGTTAGTGTGCATCCTGGAGAGCAGAGTTGATGGCTCAGGTAGAGTCTCTGCCACCCATGTTGACACCTGGATTGAATTTCAGGTTCCTGAATGTGATTCTAGGCCTGGAGCCCCTGTGGATACTTGGGGAGTGAACTAGTGGATGGATGCTCTGCTTCCTCTGTCTCTATCTCTTTGCTCCTCAAATAAAATTTTTAAAATGAGAGAAAACAATCTTGGGTTGGGTTGGAAAATTAGTCTGAACCAGCATATGAGCCAATAAGGGAGTGAGTGATAAGGATGCCACTGCCCACCAGATGGACAGATGAAGAAGTTAAGATCATGCAAAGCACCCTTTGCTGGAAGAAAAGCAAAATCTTGGCCCAAGATATCTCATTGTTTCCAAAAGGTATCCTGATTAATAATTGAATGTTTGTTCAATCTTTGTCTTCTCACAAAGAATAATACCTATATAAAATAACAAGAGACAAAATAAGTTGTCATTCTATGAATATGACTGTCAAAACATTTATGCATAAAGAAATTATGGAAAGGTATGTATTAAACTTAATTATTAAACATGATAGTGAAGAGATAATAAGTAATTCTTTTTCCATACTTTTCATAAAATTTTTTACTGTGCATGGTATCTGTTTTACTGTTCAAAGTTATCTGTGTGTGCATGCAGAAGTTACACTTTATAGGTTTTTTTTGGTTTTATATCTTAAATCATTTTTCAGTCATATTTGCTCTGGAAACCAAGTGAGTAATTGGGTGGTGAAAACATAATAAAAGACCAACATTAGTGTTAATTGTGTCTTCATGTTATCCTAAAAAGATAAAAGATTATTGATTCCCAGACATTCAGGTCATGGCTTGAATGCCCTTTCAATTTTTAGATGCAATTAGGAAATCTGTTCAGTTCAGTTTAATAGTCCGTTCAAGTGAGTTACCTGGTGCACAACTGCCAATACCTGTTGAGCCCTAAGTGTGCTTTGAGAGACAAAGACAAATAAAGTGTTTACTTCACCTTTGAAGAACTCCCAAAACTCTATGTACTTAATTTTGAAAAAATAAAAGAACTTCCTCATTTGTCTTACAATGTCATGTTATATTAAATATTAAATCCCGTATTTGCTCTTAGGTAACAGCATTGTAATAATGGCCTTCCTATCTGAGAGCCACAGAGGACAGGCCTTCCAGCATCTCAGAAAATATGCCATGATATCTGGTACTAACTCTGGAATTTTAAAACAGATCTCTCCTGTAACAAGACTAAAATAGACAGTATATATAATATAATAATAATATAATGTAAGTGGAAAGTATCGCTTTCTGTATTTAAATATGCGAGGTGAATGAGCAATGTTCACTTTTATCTGACTGAATTAGGTAATGAATAGACATGAAGACCATCTGGTTTTGAAGTTCTTACTATCAGAGAAAATAATGTAGAGAATGAAGGCAACACCATTTGAAATAGAAAAATAAAGGTGGAAAAGAGAGCTTATGGCAGATATTGCCTTTATTATCATTTGAATTGTAGATACAAAATGATTTTGAAAATTTAGAGAAGTGATGAGAGTATCAGAGTTAAGGGCTGTTCTTGTCTCTGATTCTGGGAACAAGAGATTTGTTGGACTGTTATTTACAGAATAATTTAAAGGCTTAAACTGTCTTTGAAAGAGCAATATAAAAATTATTTTTCTTAACAGGAATCCTTAAAACTAAATTCAGAACTGTTTGCAAATAACAAAGGAGTGTAAAATAGAGATGTAGAAACATGTGAAAGATTAGAATAGGGCAAACCTGCATTGGAAAACTGGTATTGTGATCTATACTTACCATTCCAGTCAGTGGGAAGGAAATGAGTTCTGCAAGTCTAATCTGTTGTATTCAATATGGAAAAGAGTTGATTTATATGTAATGCTTGCACAAGGGCTTGCACACACATAGATAACAAATTCCGTCAACATCCAGGCTAATCAAATCATAAGATTTTCAGATATTTGGCACAGCAGTTAAGATGAAGCTTGGATGCCCTCAGCCATATTGGAATGCCTGGTTCGAGTCCTACAGTGCTTCTTATTCCAGCTTTCTGCTGGTACTCAGATTGATTTCCGGACTCCTGACTTCTACCTCACCCGACCCTGGCTGTTGTAGATGTGTGAGAAATAAGCCAACGAAAGCAAAATCTCTGTGCATCTCCCCCCGCCCCCTTCAGATGTCTCCATTTCAAATAAAATGAAAATAAATAAATGAAATGTTTAAGGAAGATATTTTTGATATTACAATATAATTTTAATTAAAAGATCTCTCAATGCATCTACAATGTCTCTTCACATTGGTGGTAACTAATTGTGTTGTGTCCCTGAGGTTTACTCATGAATCTGATCACTATTCCCTATGGTTGTGTAAAAAGGTTTCCAAGACTGGTAACTTTGAAACATTTCAGTGTTTAAGCTTTTATACTAACATAGAAAACCTATGATAGTATAGTACTAGTTAATTTTTACTCTTAAAAATGATTAAACAGCAATTTTATTGTATCACTAGATAAGCTTAGTTTGCTAAAACTGTGCTTAAAACCTCTAATTTTTCTTTTCATTTTTAATATTTTTTCCATAAAACTCCCTGTTGCCTTTTTTATTATAGCACTAAAATCACCGCATTCAACAACGTTTCATTATCTTATCATGCCTTGCTCTACACATTATAAATTAGGGCTATTTCTGTGTTCAAAATCATTATCCACAAAGTACCCAGTATTGCCACAGATATTAGCATCTATGCTATTAATATATCTGCCTCACTAGGCTACATTTAACCAAATTCCAAATTGATTTCTAAAAATGCCATAAGATTCAAGTGGTTTATATGAACTGAAAAGACTGTATTACTGTCAATTGATTCTAAATTAGTAATACAGTACCAAGCTGTTTTAAAGAATATGAAACATTTTGTTTGTTTTACTTTTTGAAGAATCTTTTCAAGGCTTGGAATTCTAAAAATGATGTAAATCCTATTATCAGATTGACTTCAAAGTTTCATTACTCTGTTAGACAACTGTTCTTCAAGTTATACCAATAAATATAACTATTTAAACTGTATTTTCAATTAATCAAATGTTGAGATTTGACAAAATATTATAAGACTAGTCTTATGAAACTTATTACATAACTTTTATTAAATTATTTACTTTTTTTTTTTTTAATTTGAGAGGCAGGGTCAGGATTCCCATTCATTGGTTCACTCTCCAAATGCCCACCAGAGCCAGGACTATGCTAGGCTGAAGCCAGGATCCTGGAACTCGATCTGGGCCCCACACGTGGATGGCGAGCACCAAGTACTTGGGCCATCACCTGCTGCCCCACATTAGCAAGAAGCTGGAGTCAGAATCAGAGCTAATATCTGAATCTAGCAACTCAAATATGAAATATAGGCATTCTGAGCAGAGTCTTAATCACTATGCCAAATGCCTGCCTCAATTATGTAACTTTTTGAAATTAGTTATTAGCTCCATTTTACCTCTGCTATAAAATTACAATTGCGTGAGTTGCCAAATTACTTGCTATGAGTAATAGAATTAAATATAGCCAAAAGCTTTTACTGAATTCCAATAACATCAATGGGGCTCAGAATAATATACAATTTTTAAAGGGTATATCTGTCTTCCAATGGGTCTTTCAATTCTGTAAAATATTTTTCAGTTATTATATTTAAGATAGTCTTGAAATTTTTATATTAATTTAACAGTTCAGACACCTGCTTTTAGATATTGGGCTTAAAAGACTTCAGTTTGATTTGTTAGAGATGAATCAAAATAATATGCAGTTTTTACCTGATGTGCATTCCATAATTAAGATCATTATTCAGTATAGTTATATCCTTTAAGTCCTGTATGCCAATATCCAACATTCCTGTTCAGCATTCAATTAATATGCTATTGTGGAACAAATTCCTGGAGTTTCTGATTTATATCTGTAGTGTGGAGGCTATATGTTAGTGATTCAGTATTTACTTCTTCATATTTCATTTGAAATTGTGATAGTGTCCTAGTGAACATTTCTGTTTGCAAATCTTCATTTTGTTATTGATAGGAAATCTACATTTTTAAAATCTTTTAGAGTACTTTGGAAGAGGGAACTCTTTAAGCATTAATTAAAATGTGTGCATAGATGTGAACATAATAGTGTATTCTCATTGTAAATATCCCAGTCTTACCAAAAAGGTATATTTATAGCACACTAAAATACAAACATGAAATATTAAAATACAAAAATGTTATAGACCTTGAACATAGAAAACATTAGGTACTGTTTGCCCCTCCTTTCTTGTTTCCTATTTACACATAACTTTTAATGCTAGCTTATGTTTAGGAAACACTCTATTATATGAGGAAAATGAGATTTAGATAATCATACTAGCTGAAAATAAAACAGTTTGTATTCTTTTTGACAGAAGGAAAAGATTCATGGTAATTTAGTCTCTATTGTAGACATAGATTTGGAGCTTAAAGAGAGCTTATTGATTGACTGATTATATACGATATCAGTTTGAAAGTTCTGTTGCCATATCTAGCTGTGAGATATCATGTGTAATTATAGGTTCTCTTTTTTATCTTGGTTTATGAAATATTTTGTATTATTTATAATGCAGATTTCTGGATTATATATAAAAGAGTGCATATATATTATTGAGAAAGAAATGTTCCTATATATAATAGAAATATAGTATGTGAGAACCAGATAAAGAATGTAGTTTAGTATATTGAAATAAGCAGAGTTTGGTGCAGTGGTGGGCCATATTCTTATGTTTGTAGGCTACTTAAATTATGTCATTTTATAGTTGAAGAATCTCTCTTCTACTTGGATCTCTTTAAGATATTATACACTGAACCTATATGCTATATGCATCTCATGAGTATGTGACTAGAGATTTTATTTAGGCACATAAGTTTGTTACCTATAAGGCCACATGATTTGAATGAAAGGTATGTATATATTGTGGCCTATTTCATGATAATTATACTTCACTCATGTCAGTTAACATAATGAAAACCATCAAATGATATGGATCTTGAATCAGAATGTTTTCTTCGGGAGTTTGAGATTTACTTATGCAATTATTTGGACAATAAATTATAATAGTGTAATCATGTTTTGACCCCAGTGGTCTTTTATTCAAATGAAAATGCATATTTTGCTTGTAATCTAACATCATAGTCTATTGAACTTCCATAAATATCTTTGTTTTATAATGCAAAATTATTGAAAATGTGTGAATCTAGTGCTAAACTATTTTCTAGAAATTATGTTGCTCTTGAAACTATTTTTTTTTTTTTTGACAGGCGGAGTGGACAGAGAGAGAGACAGAGAGGGAAAGGTCTTCCTTTTGCCGTTGGTTCACCCTCCAATGGCCGCCGCTGCAGCCGGCGCACCGCGCTGATCCGATGGCAGGAGCCAGGAGCCAGGTGCTTTTCCTGGTCTCCCATGGGGTGCAGGGCCCAAGCACCTGGGCCATCCTCCACTGCACTCCCTGGCCATAGCAGAGAGCTGGCCTGGAAGAGGGGCAACCGGGACAGAATCCGGCGCCCCAACTGGGACTAGAACCCGGTGTGCCGGCGCCGCAAGGTGGAGGATTAGCCTATTGAGCCACGGCGCCGGCTTGCTCTTGAAACTATTAATGCATATATGTAGGATGAGTTCATAAAATGGGAATGGAAATTGACCATAACATACCAGTTTTAGACACTATATATATATATATATATATATAGCAGCTTAATTTGGGTTCTATAAATTTGACTAATCCCTGTCATATTAAGCAAAGAAAGCAAGTGATTGTTATCTAAACCTGAGCATGGACTTTGAAGAGCTCTTCAGTTTCTCCCAATTTCATTTTTTCCCTAAATAAACAAGCCTTCTACAGTACCCATAACAAACATGCAACCAGACTGTCATGAAATTTTTTGGAGTTTGGAAATTTTAGTAGTTTTTAGACTGAATAACACTTACTGACATATATTGCCTTGCATTCAGTTCAGTTCTGTTCTTTCATAACTCTTAATTGCTAATCTTCCTTTACAGCTGCTATAATTAAGTAATTCCTTTCATATATGAAGACAGCTGTCACATCACTCTCTCAAGTTTAAATGTCCCTTGAACATTTAGCTATTGTTCATTCTTTTGACTTTTTAAGACTCCTTTGTCATTCTCCCGCTTGTCTTCCCTGAACATAATATAATTTGTTAATTAGAAATTTCTTTTTCACCTTTTTTCCCCCTTTCCATTTAAAAATGATCTAAGCCAGAGAGAACTAAGTGCATTTTCTTTTTTACTGACAGAAGGCCAATTTTATGGGAGACAGATCCAATAAAGTTTCTTATTTCTTAACTCTCTAGGATGACCATTGATGAGCTTTTATCCAATCACATTAAAACAGAAAATCTTTGATACATTTTCTCTGGAAATATCTTTACAAGGTGATTGAATTACATTGATGGACCTTACCTTTTACTCCCATCTTTCTGCCTATAATTCAAAAGCAGTAGATGGATCATTCATTATGTGTCAAAAGAGGCAACAAGCATTTGCAAAGAATGGCTGAACAGAATGATGAAAACACAGTGGGCCTGAGATGATATAGTAGAACTGGCATACCATTTTTGAACTGCCTGTGTCTAAAATACTCTGAATGTGAGTTAAAAAATTCATTAAATTTGGTACACTACCATTATAATTGTTTTTTCATAGCCATATTAGATGTCTAATGGGCACTTTAAATATTGCTCTAGAATGATGAAGACACAATCTAATGACCATGACAAAATATGATATGGGACTTTGAAGGGTGCATATATGATTTTATGTGCTATATTACACTGTTTGAATTCATGGTATTTTAGAATTATAAGGCCTTTTTTTGAAGGTTTTTATTTAATGAATACCAATTTCCATATGTACAGCTTTTAGGGATATAGTGCTTCTTCCCCAATTCCCACCCTCCCACCTGCACTCCCATCTCACCTCCCACTCCCTCTCCCATTCCATTTTCCATTAAGATTTGTTTTTAATTGACTTTATATACAGAAGACCAACTCTTTGCTAAGGAGAGATTTCAACGATTTGTACCCACACAGAAACACAAAGTAAAAAGTACTGTTTGAAGACAAGTTTTACCATTAATTCTCATAGTACAACTCATTAAGGACAGCAGTCCTACATGGGGAGTAAGTGCACAGTGGTTGATTTAACAACTGACGCTCTTATTTATGATGTCAGTGATCACCCGAGGCTCTTACATGAGCTGCTAAGGCTATGGAAGCCTTTTGAGTTCACAAACTCCATCAGTATTTAGACAGGGCCATAGTCAAAGTGGAAGTTCTCTCCTCCTTTCAGAGAAAAGTACATCAATCTTTGATGGCCCCTTATTTCCACTGGGGTGTCACTCACAGAGATCATTCATGAAGAACGATTTTTGCAACTATGTTTTGGCTTTCCATGCCTGAAATGCTCTCATGGTGTTTTCAGTCAGGCCTTAGGGACTGATTCTGAGGTCAGAGTACCTTTTATACATGAACTGCTACTCAACTTACTCTTCTCAAATATGCGTGTGATATAAAGAACCTAAAATACAATGATACATTATAGGTGAGAACACAGAGCTTCTGGAGTCAAATATATCTGAGTATTAGAGCTGGTATTTCTTAAATTCTTTATGCGCCAATATTATAATTTGCAGAATGTGGTTAATAGTAATTATCAATGTTTATGAGAAAAAATTCCAGCACTGTGTGCAACATATAGTAAAGAATTTAACCGAAAGTAGGTATTTATTGTTGTAAAGCCAGGTTGTAGCCTGCTGAGATCTTTGAGAATTATAATCCTATTCTCCAATCTTCATTTCTCCCAACACTGTTTGTATACCCTGAGCATTAAATGTGAGTATTTCACATGAACCTTTATGCAGATTTGATGGCTGGTGGGAGCAATATTTCTCAGACTTTCATGTGACTATGAATTACTTAATCATCTTGTTAAAATGCAGATTCCAAAGTACAAGTTCAGATTAGGTTTGTGATTAGTCTTTATAAGTAACCTTCTAGGTAATACTGATTCATGAATTACACAAAAAAAGTAGTAATATTAATAACTTTATGCTCTGGTCCTCTATATTCTAGCTTGTGAAAACAGAGCTATTTTAATAGCTTTCTTTGGATATTTTGATAATATGTAGCTGGCAAAGCATGAACTTTGAATTGATATTTGAGTGTGACTTTTTTTGTTAAGTATATGTGAAGATGTTTAAAGTATATTGGAAAATGTCACAGGATTTAGAACTAGGAGACAAATATTTTAATGTCCACTTTACTAACCCTATAAACCTTGGCAAGTTATTTAGCAGGAAAGTGGCAATATGATAGTATTTGACTGATTTAAAAATTTAATGAAGTCATAATGACAAGCTGACAGCACAGTGCCAGTATCATATTAGAGAATTAGCAAACAATCCCTTTTCCTCTGTTTAACTGACAGATTTTCTATTTATAATTTACTGTTTTTACATTTATTTTTATTACTTCTACTGTCTTTGGATTTATTCTTGGATTCTTTATCTACTCCTTATGTTGAGTACTCATCTCATTAATTTTTAGCTTTTCATTCTTTCTAATGTAAGCATTTTATTAGAAAAATCAGTCTCTCTACACTTTTTTGACATGCAGTGTTGTTCAAAAGGTATCTAACAAATTATTTATTTGGAAATACTTTTATTTATTAAAATTTCTAACCTATAGAAGATTATTTACATCATTATATCAATAAAAAAATTGCTTCATTATAGAAAATGTGATAGAATTATTGTGGTAGCAAATCTTGAAATTTTGGAACTCTGTTTATGACCCAGTAAATGGTCAGTTTTCATAACTATCTAATTTATACTTGAAAAAAATGACATTTTTTATTTGAGAGTAAAAGGAATTATAGGCTGGCGCCGCAACTCACTAGGCTAATCCTCCACCTTGTGGTGCCGGCACACCGGGTTCTAGTCCCGGTCGGGGCGCTGGATTCTGTCCCGGTTGCCCCCCTTCCAGGCCAGCTCTCTGCTGTGGCCAGGGAGTGTAGCGGAGGATGGTCCAAGTCCTTGGGCCCTGCACCCCATGGGAGACCAGGAGAAGCACCTGGCTCCTGCCATCGGATCAGTGCGGTGCGCCGGCCACAGTGTGCTGGGCGCAGCGGCCATTGGAGGGTGAACCAACGGCAAAGACCTTTCTCTCTGTCTCTCTCTCTCTCACTGTTCACTCTGCCTGTCAAAAAATTTAAAAAAAAAGAATTATAAATTTACATACATGTATTAGATTAGCCATGTTATTTAAATTATTCAGCTTTTCTCCAGGCTTACAAATTTGGAATTTTTAATTTTATTTATTTTCCTTTCATTTGAAAGTTAGAGAGAGAGAGAGAGAGAGAGATAAAGAACAAGCTTCCAGGAAGAAGCCAAAAACCAGGAAGTCCAGTCAGGTCTCCCACATGGATGGCAGAAACCAAGTAAATAAACTACCTTCCAGAGTACACATTATCAGGAAGCTAGATTAGAAATGGAGTAGCTGAAACTTGCACCAGAAATTCTGATACATATGTGGTGTGGGCATACCAAAGAGTGACTTGATTACTGTGCACAATGCCAATTTCTGTTCAAATTTTGTCTGTTTGCTCTATTATTCAGAGATTCATAAAAATCACCTAGTATAATAAATAAAGTGTATATATATATATATATATATATATATGTATTTCTAGTTCGGTTGAAAGTTTTTCTTTATATGTTCTGATGCTATGTTATTAGATACATATGAAGTGAAATAGTATATCATCCTGGTAAGTTTGATTGTTTAATAATAATGAAGTAATTTTCTTTATCTCTGATGTCACATTTTCTTTTAAAGTTTAACATTAATGTCGCTACATCTGGAGCAGGCATTTGGCAAGGTGGTGAAGTCACTACTGGGGATGCCAGTATTCCATATGCAGAGTACCTGAATATGAGTCCCAGTTCTACCTCAGCTTCCTGATAATGAGTGCCCTAGTAGGCAGCAGATAATAGCTCAGCTAATTGGGTCACTTCTTTTTCCTTTTATTTCATAGATAACTATTTTCATTCATTTCTAGAATTTTTAATCTCTCTGTTGATTTCTTCTATGACCCACAGTTCATTCAGGGCATGTTTTTCAGTCTCCATGTGTTTGCGTATGTTCTAGAGAGTCTTGAGTTATTAGTTTTCAGCTTCATTCCATTGTGGTCAGAGAAGATGCACAGTATGGCTTCTATTTTTTTAATTTGCTGAGATTTGCCTTACTGCCTACTTCGTAGTCTATCCTAGAGAAAGTTCCATGCACTGATGAAAACAATATGTATTCTGCAACTGTGGGATGAAAAGTTCTATAGATATGAGTTAGGTCCATTTGGTCCATAATGTCAATTAGCTTTGTTACCTCTTTGTTGATTTTCTGTTAAGTTGATATTGCTTGAAGTGGGGTGCTGAAATTCTCCATTACTATTGAATTAGAATCTATGAATCCCTTTAGATCCATTAACATTTCCTTTAAATAGCCAGGTGCCTTGTAATTGAGTGCATATACTTTTATTATAGTCACAACTTCCTGTTGATTTGATGCCTTAATCATTAACAGTACCTTCTTTGTCTCTTTTAACAGTTTTCATGTTAAAGTCTATTTTGTCTGAAATTAGAATGGCTACATCAGCTCCTTTTTTGGTTTCTGTTAGCATGGAATATCTTTTTCCATCTTTTCACTTTCAATCTGTGTGTATCTTTGTTGCTGAGATACATTTCTTGTAGGAAGCAAATACATTTGCCCTGTTTTAAATCCATTCAGCCAGTCTATAACTTTTAACTGGAGAGTTTAAGCCATTTACATTCAGGGTTCCTGTTGATAAGTAATGCCATGGCCTTGCTATTTTTCCATAAATATCCCTATTGTTTACTTCGTATTATTTTGTACATTACTGGGAGATTTTTGGCCTTCACATTAGTTCTTTTTTATTTTTTTAACTTTTTTTTTTAAATTTAAATCTCCAAAGTACAACTTTTAGATTATTACATCTTTTCCCCCCCATAACCTCCCTCCCACCCGCAACCATCCCATTTTGCACTCCATCTCCCATCCCATTCACATCAAGATTCATTTTCAATTATCTTTATATACAGAAGATCAATTTAGTATATACTAAGTAAAGATTTCACCACTTTACACCCACAAAGAAACACAAAGTGCAAAGTACTGTTTGAGTACTGGTTATACTATTAATTCACATAGTACAACACATTAAGGACAGAGATCCTACATGGGGAGTAAGTGCACAGTGACTCCAGTTATTGATTTAACAATTGATACTCTTATTTATGATGTCAGTAATCAACCGAGGCTCCTGTCATGAGCTGCCAAGGCTATGGAAGTCTCTTGAGTTCGTCAACTCTGATCTTCTTTAGACAAGGCCATACTCAAAGTGGAAGTTCTCTCCTCCTTTCAGAGAAAGGTACCTCCTTTTTTGATGGTCCATTCCTTCCACTGGGATCTCACTCTCAGAAATCTTTCATTTAGGTCTTTTTTTTTGCCTCAGTGTCTTGGCTTTCCATGCCTGAGAATTTCTCAGGGGCTTTTTAGATGGATCCAAATGTCTTAAGGGCTGATTCTGAGGCCAGAGTGCTGTTTAGGACATCTGCCATTCTATGAGTCTGCTGTGTATCCCGCTTCCCACGTTGGATTGTTCTCTCCTTTTAAATTCTATCAGTTAATATTAGCAGACACTAGTCTTGTTTATGTGATCCCTTTGATGCTTAATCCTATCATTGTGATCAATTATGAACTGAAATTGATCACTTGGACTAGTGAGATGGCATTGGTACATGCCACAAGTGTCTGTTGGCCATTTGGATTTCCACTTTTGAAAAATGTCTATTGAGGTCCTTGGCCCATCTCTCTTTTTTATTATTATTATTTAAGGCTACATAAAGTAAAGGTGGTATTTTTTTTTTTTGACAGGCAGATTTAGACAGTGAGAGAGAGAGAGACAGAGAGAAAGGTCTTCCTTTACTAGTATCTCACTAAAAAGGCCTTTTAATCCTTTCTCTCTCCATGCCTTCAGGAACTCCTAGAACCTGAATGTTGGTTTTGTTTTTTTGTTTTTAAATTTTTTTTTGACAGGCAGAGTGGACAGTGAGAGAGAGAGAGACAGAGAGAAAGGTCTTCCTTTTCACCCTCCAATGGCTACTGCGGCTGGCGCGCTGCAGCCAGCGCACCGCGCTGATCCGATGGCAGGAGCCAGGTACTTATCCTGGTCTCCCATCGGGTGCAGGGCCCAAATACTTGGGCCATCCTCCACTCACTCCCTGGCCACAGCAGAGAGCTGGCCTGGAAGAGGGGCAACCAGGACAGAATGCGGCACCCCAACCGGGACTAGAAGAACCTGGTATGCCGGCACCGCAAGGCAGAGGATTAGCCTAGTGAGCCGCGGCGCCAGCCCAACAATTTTTTTACATTTCTAATTTCCTCTTATTTTCTTTGGTTTGACTGTCTACTTTCCTGTGCTCTGTCTTCTAAGTGTGATAATCTCTCTTCTGCATCACTGATTCTGTTTTTAAGGCTCTCAAATTTGTTTGTCATTTGATCTATTGAATTCTTCATTACATTTTGATTTCTGTTCAATATCTCAATTTCATGTTCTACTAAATTCCTCATTTCATTTTGATTTCTCCTTAAGTTTTCATTTTCACAAGAGAGAGTTTCTGTCCTGTATGGATTTCTGTAGTTCATGCATTTGTTTTTTGTTTTGTTTTGTTTTGTTTTGACAGGCAGAGTTAGATGGTGAGAGAGAGAGAGACAGAGAGAAAGGTCTTCCTTCCATTGGTTCACTCCCCTAATTGTTGCCATGGCTGGCACTGTGCCAATTAGAAGCCAGGAGCCAGGTGCTTCCTCCCGGTCTCCCATGCAGGTGCAGGGACCCAAGCACTTGGGCCATCCTCCACTGCCTTCCTGGGCCATAGCAGAGAGCTGGACTGGAAGAGGAGCAACTGGGACTAGTACCTGGTGCCCCAGTCAGGATTAGAACCCGGGGTGCTGGCGCCGCAGGTGGAGGATTAACCTAGTGAGCCATGGAACTGGCCATGCATTTGTTTCTGATAACTAATAAATGTTCTTATCATAAATTTTTTGAAATCTGTATCTTGCATTTTTTCTTTCTCATCATCTTCATAATCCTGTATTGGAGTGTCATGTTCATTTGGGAGCATCATGATTTCTTCCTTGTTTTTGTTTCCTCAGTTTCTGCATTTGTTGTTTGGCATTGTGGAGATATTCTTTGGTTTCTTTCTTTCTTTTTTTTTTTTTTCTCACTGTTCTGGCTTTTCTTGTTATACTATGACTCTAGATTAAGTGAACTGTCTGCTTTTGGTGGATTGTGGTGGGTGTGGCCAGAGAGCTCTGTTTAGTTCTTCAGGGTTAAGGGTGTGCCAATGGTGACACATCCAGGTTTGGTGTGGTAAATCTTCTGTTTATTTATTTATTTTTTTAATTCAGAAGGGAAGTAATTCCACTTAGCTGAGCTCTTCTCCCGGATGGCAGTCAGTGCCTGAGTGCTAGCCACAGTGGGTATAATATTGTTTGCTCTGTCCCAAGGACTACACAAAGTATCTGTGCAGTCCTCAGTGTGAACTCAGATTCCCCTGCAGTGTCTCTCACTGGGTAGCCAAAGCAGCCCAAATTTGTGGTGTTTCCCACCAAGACTACTCACATCTCAGCCACACCATGAGTTCTTCCACACATCCTCAGTTTTTTTTTTTTTTTTCATAGTCCCGTTTCATAAGATCCACACATTCACTAGGTTTTAGTCTTCTATTATTTCTCCACACCAGAATCAGGTTTTTCTGCTTGGCTGAGAGCGGGCCCAGCCGCAAGCTGGCACAGCTGTTACATATGTCCAAAATGGCGCCTGCTCTATTGCCTCGCTTGCCTCTGTAAGGTGAGTAGAGAGAGAGAATTGTGTCCTTACCATCCCTTTTATTTTTTTTTTCTCACCTCTAGTTAGGCTGGTGCACTTTTCCCCATGGGGCTTCAAGCCTCATTCCCTCTAGGCTCTTCCTGCCACTTTTCTGCCGTGTCTTGGGATACTGTGGTTTCGCCTCACCTCCCTTTCCAGCGCTGGTGCATAGAATCGGCAGCTGGGGTCCTGAGCTGTGGGTTCCCATGACCTCCATTGAGGTCAACTGTGCCCCTCTAATTCTGGAGGCGTTTTATCTGCAGTTTTTTTCCCTAACTCTTCCCTGAGACTACAGTATCTCCACTTTTAATAAACTCTTTTTCTGGAGTACAGTGAGCTCCCTGCCTATTCTGCTGTTAGAGTCTGAAAAAGCCCACTGCCCGAGGAACAACTCCAAGAGACTTTTCTCTCATGCAACCAGCAAAGGGTTAAAGATTTATTGATTCTCCAGCATGCCGGGGCTGTCTGATCATACAAGAGCAGAGCAGACCCGAATAACCAAAGGTTAGGGTTTATAAAGGCAAAAACCGCAAAACCGGGAAGGGGGAATTCATGGTTGCTATGCACGGTTGCTATACACAGTTGCTAAAATCAAAAGAGAGTACATAAAATCAAAAGAGAGTATAAGGTTACTGGGGTAAACATAACCTAAAACCTAAGTGAAATTAATATTTATCATAATCTTGACAATACCAGTTACAATCTTACAATTAGAATTAGGACGACATTAATGTAAGACACAGACACATCTTTATTATTAGCCCAGGTAACCCAGGTGCAACCTTTCCACTTTTAAGCTTGAGCAATCATGCTAGGGGGTTTTTGTGCTCTGCCAAGGGTGATGTAGTGCACTGCTATTGTCCGACTATTTGAGATCATAGTTTCAGACCAGAGTCTCACGGTGGGGGGGTGCTTTCTCAGAATGGAGTCTCAAGTGCTCCAAAATGGAGTCCCTACTGTCAAGGTGCTACTTCACTCTGTCTTATTTTCACAGCTGCACCAGGAAAGTTTAAACCTGTAAGCTTAAGCTTAACTTTTTACACCTGCACATATACAATTTTAACTCTTCACTGCCATTTTGGATCCCCTTCACGTTCTTTCATAGTGATGACCATGTATCTGCATTTCTTTGTGTGGCACATCCTTGAGCATCTTTTGTAAGGCTGGAGGAGTGGCAACAAATACTTCCAACTTCTCTTTGCTGTGGAAGGTCATTATTTCACTTTCATTCATAAATGAGAGTTTGGGGAGTACAGTATTCTGGGTTTTCCTCTTAAGACTTGGTCGATGTTTCCATATTCTTTCCTAGCCTGTAGGGTTTCTGATGAGAATTCAGCTGTGAGTCTGGTTGGAGATCCTCTGAAAGTGATCTGGTGTTTCTCTCATGCACATTTTTAGAAGCTTCTCTGTGTCACTTTGGGTTATCAGAAACAAAGCGTGATCACTGAATATGCTTCAATTCCTGTTTAAGTTTTCCTAGCAAAGATTTAATATTTTTCATTCTGTTATTACCTTGGTTATCAAGATAATGGTGGGAAAGCTATATTATACAATTTTAATCTAAGGTCATTTACTACAATAGAACAAAGAGTATTAATGACATTATAATGCTTTTTTGTGATGTATTGTTATCTTTCATGGGAGTATATTTTATGTGAAACTTCTGAATAAGAGTCTGAATACTTTCAGGGAAGTAGAGTCCAGAAGTTTTTGCAAGTGTAGAAATCATTGTTAACCATTTATCATCATTAACTGTTAACTGTAGCAACCATTTTAAAGAGGAAATGAAATAAAGAAAGGTTTGGAAGACAGTTATGAGCTAAGGTCCAGTTGAGGTCCCAACAAATGACTTCCCTTCCCTTCCAGTTGAACCTCCTATTCACTGAGGTTCCTTTCATTTCCTGATTGGATTAGGCCACTATCACTTAACTTATTATTGAGCTTCAAATAATCAATACCGTACATTCAGGAGATTGAGACAAGGAATTTATCGACAAAAGCAGTCCTTTAAATGGTAGAAAGATTAAAAAACTATTTTTTTTAAATGAAGACCTTCTAACTTCACCACATCTGTGTGACTATGGTCCTGGTTACATTGCTTTCATTTAACCAACAGGTAATTTTGTCATCCATGTCAATTCTTGTGTCACCTGGAAAGAGATATATACCAATAACTCACCTTTCTTTGTTTTTGTTTTATTCGTATTGGACTTAATGTTTTTTTAAGCCTTTAATAATGAAAAAATGATTTTTTAAATTTATTTATATCAGATTTAGGAGCATACTATGGTCCTAAAAGTATATTCTTATAAAACTGAATGTAAATGGTTATTTGGAGATATTAATAGAGTCAAAATTTAATTGTCTCAAGTGATATAACTGTTCCTCAGTACACAAGGTAATGTTGGCGGTGGGATGGATATCATGTGTCCTCTCAAAGCTTAGTGTGATGTAAAGTTTTATCAGTGTAACTTCTTACATGTTAATTTATTAATCTGAAAGTTTAATTTGGATATATCCTGCAGCTGAGATGTTGGAAAACAATAGTCTTTCCTCTAACTCTTTCCTAATTTAAAAAATTCTTGATTTCTTTAAGCCTTGTTGATAATCCTAATATCATAGAATTAGTTTGAAATGAACATTTAAAAAGCATACCATAAGAATTATATTATTGATATGATAGTCTTTTCCCTTGTTTCAATCAGATGGCAAAGTTAGTTCTTTTCAGCAATATTTAATAGAATATTTCAAATAACCTTCATTTAGAAAGAGTTGATATTGGAATAATTTTCTCACAAAATATGTAATTATAATATTTTTACAGATGTATGAATCGGAATTAGATACACTGTGGAAGATATTTTCAATTTATTATTATATTATTAGCAATGAAAATCATGATTAGAAAACTGAAACAGAAATACATAGCTAATAAACATCAGACCTTCAGAGGACTATAATCTATTCTAATTTAATCATAACTGGACAGACTTTATTTTACAGCAAAACAGTGTGTTACTGTATACCCAGATAGGTCTTTTTAAACAAGTCTGAATTTCTATTACATTTGAAAAATAGACGTGTCAGATATGTTTTTAAATTATCCAAGGCACCATGTTTTTATGCAAGAAGGAAGAAACAAACAGCCATTTGCTGTCTCTTTGTAATTTTAGAGAAAATATTGAGGTTTCATCATGTGAGAATTTGCTACACAAAGAGGACTTGATGTCTAACAAAGATTATGACAGATCCTCCTTTTAAAGAGAGAGAAATAAGAGTGATCTTTTGAAAAATGATGCAGAAAAAACCCTTGCAAACATTTCTTGTGGTGTCAGATAAGAAGTTAGAAGTGTTTTATCAGTGATTATCTTTGAGTAATGAGATTCTCGTGATCACCTTACTTTTGTGTTTTCTTAGAGATTTATTTGTTTGAAAGGCAGAGTAATATATAGGCACAGAGAGATCTCCCATCCACTAGTTCATTCTCCAAATGGCCGCTGCAGCCGGGGCTGGGACACGCTGAAGCAAAGAGCCAGGAACTCCATCTGGGTCTCTTATGTTTGTGACTGGGATCCAGATAATACAGCCATAATCCACTTCCACAAGCATATATTCACATCTATAATGGGAATTAGTGATGGCTAACTAATGTTCTGTATTAAATAGTACATGAGGAGAGAGATATGCCTACCCTGACATGAACATTATACAATATATACATGTATCAACACATCACATAAATATTTATTCCAGAAATATGTACAATTTTTGCATCAGTTAACATAAAAATAAAAAATAATTTTAGTGCTATTTGTTTTTAAAGTGGCTGCTCTATCCAAAGACATTTAGAATAATCAGGGAAACTAAATATTATTACAGCTGAAAACTTCTAATTATTATTTTTTTTTCTCTTCAACTGATGCAACTCAGTAATTTTTATTGCAACTGGAAGACAATACATCACAGAAACTTTATGGTAGGTCTGGGGGAAAGTGTTATTTACAATAAATGATGAAATAGTTTGTCTTTGGCAATATGATTACACATGAAGAATGCAAGATGCAAGTATGGATGCCTCCGAAGCAGCGCCACCAAGTCCCTAGGTTCAGCTGATGGCGTCTGTCTCCACACTGCTTCTTTAGGTTAACACAAACACAAATGAACGTCACGTTCTTTCTCCTTTATGGTTATCCCTTTCTATTCATGATATTGGCAGTTTCATACAGAAAAAAAATTGGCTTTTGAAAAATTATTACTCCTGTAAATTAATTTGGCCATATAGGTCTATTGGCCAGAAAACGTCAGATGACCCTGACGTCAAGAGTAAACCTCTTGGTCTTCTGATTGCTTTATCACTGTTTTTTTTTTTTTTTTTTTTTTTTTTTCTGTAAAACAAAAACAAAACTCAAGAAATGTTACAGAATCAGAGTATAAAAAATGTACAAGTGTATATGCTTCCCAGACACACAGAGACTGTTCTTCCTCCACATGTTCACCATGGCAGTGTAAGTAGTGAGTGTGATGACACAGCATGAAACTGGTTACTGCATCAGCCATGAGCTCAGATTGTCTCAATGACACATACTCCAGAAATGCTGAATCACTGAAAGGGTGCTAAGGTTCATCTAACGAGAGGCGGAAGGGGCTGGGGAGCTCAGGCCACAGTCATGAGAGGATGGAATAGGGCTTCTAGGTTTGATAGGTTCGCCATATCAAAGTCTTTGAGAATCCAATATGGAGTATCAATTATTTGCAAAAGGTGGAGATGGCTGTTCCCCGCATTTGCAAATGAAATACAGTGGAACCACACTGTTGTATAGATCCCTAATAAATAGATTTCAATGCTAACAGAACAACAGGAAGGGTACTTGTGAGCATCTCACACTAAGTCAGAAATGGGTGTGATTTCAGAAATCCCACAGCAAGAAGAGCACCATGGACACATCAGTATCGGCTATTAAAAGATGGACTGTTTAAAAAAAACTGTGTTTTCCTTCCGTAATTTTTGGTCAGTGAAGCTAGAACTTGTTTGCTGAACTGTGGAAGAATTGCAGGGTCACACACATTATTCATGATAAAGCAACTGAGCTTATGAGTCTGTGCTTAATTCAAGAATAACCAGCATGAGAGAGAGAGAGAGAGAGAGAGAGAGAGAGAGAATATGAATGGGAGTTAACTACCATCGCTGGTGCTCTCTCAGAGGAAGAGGGCTTAACAGATGAATTCACAAAGGTGGGCGGATCTCCACAGAACACCGAATGCGTATTATTATTTTTTAAAGATTTATTTTATTTATTTGAAAGACAATTACAGAGAGAGAGGTAGAGACAGAGAGAGAGAGATCTTCCATCTGCTGGTTCACTCCCCAGATGGCTGGAATGGCTGGAGCTGCACCTATCTGAAGCCAGGAGCCAGGAGTCTCCTCCGGGTCTCCCACGTGGGTGCAAGGAGCCCAAGGATTTGGGCCATCTTCTACTGCTTTCCCAGGCCGTAGCAGAGAGCTGGATCCGAAGAGGAGCATCCAGAACTAGAACTAGCGCCCATATGGGATGCCGGCACTTCAGGCCAGGGCTTTAACCTGCTGTGCCACAGCACCGGCCACATTTTAATTTTTTTACAATCATAGCCTTCCCTCAATATCCAGGGGCAGTGGTTCTAGGACCCCACTCCCCTCCATGGATAACAAAATCAATGATGTTTCCGTCCCTTATATAAAATGCTGTAGAATCTGCATATAGTCTACACACATCTTCTTGTAGGCTTAAATAATTTCTAGAGTATTGATTAGGGCTCATACAGTGTAAATACTATGTAAATAATTATTTTATTGGGAATATGATTAGAAAAATTCTTTATACTTATTTGGTGCAGATGCGTGGTTTTTCATTTTGGCATATTTTTGATGCACAGTTGATTTAATCCATGGATGCAGAGCCTGCAGATTTGGAAGACTAACTGTGTAGGTATTTTCACCTTTGCAGTTTATTCATTTATATGAGACAAATGGTTTTTTTCGTTTGATCTGTATTTCATGTCCAGCTTCTGTACTGTGTTCTCTTCTTCTGGATCCAGTGAGATTTATTTCAACCGGAGTATCTTTATGATGGTGATATCTTTTAGACACTTGGGTACAGAGCCAGTTGGAGTGACTCTAAATGAAGAGCTATTTTCCATACCTAAGAGGAAGTTCAGCCAGCCAAGAGGGTGTTTTGTGTTGAGACTGTCAGGATGACCATCAAGAAGTACATTTTAGGGGCATCTTTCCATTGCTGCTGGAAGCTATGAGCTCTTTAATATGTTTATACTTCACTGATGCCAGAACAGGAAATGTGAGCAGTCAGTGATAGGGCTGGTGCCTCTTTCTACTTTCCCTGTGATTCATCTTAATTAATTTTACTTTTCAAAAAATGAAAGGGGCCGGCGCCGCGGCTCACTAGGCTAATCCTCCGCCTTGCGGCGCCGGCACACCGGGTTCTAGTCCCAGTCGGGGCGCCGGATTCTGTCCCGGTTGCTCCTCTTCCAGGCCAGCTCTCTGCTGTGGCCAGGGAGTGCAGTGGAGGGTGGCCCAAGTACTTGGGCCCTGCACCCCATGGGAGACCAGGAGAAGCACCTGGCTCCTGCCATCGGATCAGCGCAGTGCGCCGGCCGCAGCGGCCATTGGAGGGTGAACCAACGGCAAAGGAAGACCTTTCTCTCTCTGTCTCTCTCTCTCTCACTGTCCACTCTGCCTGTCAAAAAAAAAAAAAAAAGTGTATGGCATTGGCGTGAACGAGTTCTCTTAGGAAAAATCAAATACTTGCCTACCTCCCCCTAGGAATGCAGATCCATCTCAGGTGATGTGTGTATTGAAACGTATCGTCTTATAATTCTAAACAAAAGCAACTTTGACCATTTGTTGGGGAAGGAGTGTTCAGCCTCAGTTGGCTTGGGAAGACACCTGTAAATCCCTATCAGTACAGAGTAAAAAAAAAAAAAAAAGAAATATTAAAGTATCTCTTTGTTGTTCCTGTTCCATTTGCTTGTGATATATATTTTCCATCATAACTCACATTCTATACATGTTTTCATGAGTACAGACACACTCTGCATCAAATCTTGTTCTTCTTTTGAAGGACAGAGTGATAACTACTTTTGGATTTTTACTCCACTAAGTTCATAGCCTGGTGGCAGGATCAGAGATGGATATATTAGTTATAATTTGTACAGTGAAAGGATGTTTTATCTACTATGCACTTTGAAGAAAGTACTAACCTCTAATTATAAGAGGTAAAAAATTCCATGGAAAACCAGAGCTTTTGCCATAAGAAATTACTCAGAAATGTTAGCTAGGCATAGCACAAGTGTTGTATTCCAAG
The DNA here is from genome assembly GCF_051225735.1 of Oryctolagus cuniculus. Taxonomy (NCBI): domain Eukaryota; kingdom Metazoa; phylum Chordata; class Mammalia; order Lagomorpha; family Leporidae; genus Oryctolagus; species Oryctolagus cuniculus. Next base: position 37,818,782 of record NC_142868.1, on the reverse strand, counting down.
GAAGTTTCAAATTCAAACTTGGAGAACAAGACATATATAATGTTTTATATAAAAAGGTAAACATGCCTTTGAACTATTATAAGCAGTGTAAGATATACCATATCTCTATGTAGGATCATAGAAAGCTTTGCCTTGAGATAAATGCATACAATGTTTTATTTAAACATTATTAATAGTCACAGTCTTTTCTCAAGGTTCCTCTAAGGTAGCCATATAGGAGAGACATTGTGTTTCACAGATTTATATTAAAGAACAAGGTAATAGTCAATTTTTACATTAAAACAGAAAACATGCATACATATTTTATTGTAAGACTTTTAAAAGAATACTTAACCAAAGAAGATATAATTAGTCTATATTTAATTTTGAAATTATATAAAAATGAAAATCTTAGAGAATCACTTTTTAAAGATTTTATTTGTTTATTTAAGAGGTAGAGTTACAGACAAAGTGAAGGAGACAGAGAGAAAAGTCTTCCATCCACAGGATCACTCCCCCAAATGGCCGCAACAACCAGAGCTGGTCTGATCCAAAGCTAGGAGCCAGGAGCTTCTTCTGGTTCTCCCATGCCGGTACCAGGACCAAAGCATTTGGGCTATCTTCCACTGTTTTCCAGACCGTAACAGAGAACTGTATCAGAAGAGAAGCAGCCAGGACACAAACTAGAGTCCATATGGAATGCCAGTGTCACAGGCAGAGGCTTAGCCCATTATGCCACAGCGCTGGCCCAATAGAGAAACATTTTATGTTATGTTTTTATAGAAGGGTGAGTATTTTCATGAAAAACAGTCCAAAATGGAACTGTCCAAAGTAAATGAAGTTTTTGAATAGCTATCTAAAATTTAACTTTGTTAGAAATATTTCTGTTCATGTGTATTTTTTATTTCATTTCTTCCATTTACTGGTTTATCTTTTAGTTGGATGCCTTTTTCATATCCTGTTTTAAATTTTTTATCTTAGTGCTTTGCATTTGTAGCATACTATATATGTGTTAATGTCTTAATTATTGAATGTGTTATTTATGTTTTTATATAAACCCACTGGTTGGCACATAGATATACCAAAAATATATGTGAAAGTACTCTGCTTCTGTAACACTAAATATAGTACTCCTTAAAATATGGAGAGAACTTACTTTAATATGTCTTGTTTATGTAAGGCAAAATTGAGAGGGGGCAATTCTTCTGTATCATAGAGTATTTCAGATTTTGCCTTGTATAGCATGGACTCTGTAATACCAACAGTAAAATCATCTTTGGGCTGTCATTCTTGAATTTTTTTAGAAGTAGTTTATCTTCCTTGACTTTAAATTGTCACTAAGAAAAATATTTTTAAATTTTCAGGAAAATCACAGAAAGATTTAAAAATAAAGCAAATACTCATCCAGCTTCTCTGGTGTCTCTTTACGAGAATTCAGGAAAAAAATATTATTGGAACCCACAGGATAGCATTTGTCTCTGCATTATCATAGGAATATAGTAATCTTGTGAACTAGATTAGCAAAAGTATTCTGCAGATTATATTGGCATCTAGAAAGTTCTTATTTTTTATAAAAATGATTTAGAAATTTTACTGTTTCACAAGCCATTAATGTATTCATTTGAAACTAGAATAGCAGTAAAAATGATTGTTGGATCCCAGTCCTGCTCACAAATATGAGTTCACTTATGCAGTCCTGTTATGATACTTTTGAGACTGACACTCATTTTCTTATTAGTTTTATGGGAGAGTCATTTACAAGGTTAAGCACAGATCTTCTGTTTGGAGACTGAATTTCCTATATTTTTCTTGTATGGGATATTGTGACTGGAAGGGAATTAAGTGTATTTCATATGCAAAGAAAGAGAGAAATTCATCTTAGTTCTAAGATCACAAATAGAGAGGGTTTATCTCTTCCTTGCCCAACAGAAAAAAAATTAAATCCTTTCAAATAGTATGCATCTAAATTTCTAAAGCTGCATTTGTGATTTCTATTTGTACTATATTAAATAACAGAATATTCATTTTCTTCATTCTGCTTCAAAAGTAAGCAAACACACTTGGATAATTTGAAATATTTAAATTAAGAGAAACCATTACTTATGACTTGGCAGTTAAGAAAATTGAGAATAGTTTCAAGATATTGAAACAGTTTTGAATTTATCTACCAAATGACTCAGCTAACCATTTTACAAAGGACAAAATATTAAAACTGAATTTTTTAGTGACTCACTATTAGTATTAATTTCCTATTGCTGTGATATGAATTGCTCTCCCAAAACCCAGATGTTGGAAACTTGATTCTCCGACTGAGGTGTTGGGAGGTGTTTAGATCATGAGGACTCCTCCCTCGCACATGGATTCACAGCATTCTACAAAGAGCTTGGCAGAGTGGATTAGCCCCTTCTGCCTGCCTCCATATGAGAACGCAGCAAGAAAGTCCTCATCAGATGCCAGCACCTTGATCTTATGCTTCCCAGGCTCCAGGCTTGTGAGAAATTTATGCTCTTTATAAATTTCATAGTCTGTGGTTTGTGTATTCTCTTATGGCAGCAAAATTGGACCAGGACATATATCGAAACAAATGACAGGTAAAATTTTCATCAAAATTTAAAGAAACATAAATAATATCACTTACAAATAAAATATATGTTTATCTGAGATATTTAAAGATTTTAAGTTTCTCCCCGCTTTCCTATCCTTCCCCAGAAGTTGGCATTTAAGGTCCTGAAGGTAGGGGCTCCCCTGGGCCTCGCATTCAGGAACTCTTGAGCCTAGGGCCAAAAGGAAGATTGCCAGCATCTTAGTTCTAGAAGGCTGCGCTAGGGGACAGGTTTGTAACCCTCCAGTTTCTGTGTTTCTGACAGCCTTTTATTGCCTTTTGTCTGAGAACATTTTGTCACCTCTCCTACGTACTGTGGTTCTGTGGGCTCCTGTCCTTAGAAACCAAGGAACTTGTCTCAGTGCTTCACCAGAGAAAAGATGGACCTTAAGCCAGAGGGCACTGGATTTTCAATCTGCTTTAAACAAATCAGCTCCACTTTTCATCTGTTCTTTTTACTGGGCTTTGCGTAAGAGTCACTTAGGAAAGAAACTTCCACCTTTAGAAATGTGAGTTTAAAAACCCAGGCGCAAGTTGATATATAGGATGTTAAAAAGAGTCAATGATTTTCACTTCTGCTGATGACGGTCTTTGATGAGAATCCAAGAGAGCCCTCAGGGGACAAGTTGCCAAGAAAATCAGGAAATTTTTCAGGATACATGAATAAGCACCCTATGTCAAAGTGAGCCAATGCTTTTATAAATCAAAACCAGATCATCTCAGCATTTGCTGTGGTGCTAGAGGGTGAAATGGTTTTGAACTTGATGACATGAGAAAAAGAATAGGTATTCTTTTAGGAGACAGTTTTCTCTAGTTACAATGTGAATATCTGGTTTTGTAAGGTATTTAGGTGGAATGTGTTCTTATATACTGGCCTTCAGATTTCTGGTGCCAGTGGGCAGGTGAGAATCATGAAATCTGCTAAGCTTCTGTGTCAGATGAGCTTGTTTCTCCTGCAATACCATGGTACTCCAGTTACCCAGGCATGCTAAGAGGAGAAATTCCCTAAGGGTAGAAATGTAACTTCATTTGCCTTTTTGTATATTTATGTAAACCTTGTATATGTCAAATCATTTCTGTGATTTAGCCCCACAGCAACGTGCCATCACTCATAGTTTTGTGATTATCAATTTCATTAACACTTTGACAACAATGAACTCTATCCTTTTTCTATCCTGTTTTTAAGCAAGAGTATAGGAAGGAGGAAGGATGGTGAGTGTGAGCTGGAGGGAAGGTGGGGTAGAAAGTATCACTATGTTCCTAAATCTGTATATATGAAATACATGACATATGTTTACCTTAAATTTAAAAAAAAAATTTAAAAGGGTATGACATACCATAAAATTAACAAAATTTTCAAGAAGATCATTGAACAAATGAGAAAATGGACTTATTCTCAATGTAATAATTTTTTTATATTTCTTCTATTTATTTTTTCTTATTGAAAGGCAGAAAGAGACAAACAGATAGAAGGACAAAGAGAGATCTCCCAATCTGCTGGTTCATTCTCCAAATGCCTGCAGTAATCCAGACTAAGCCAGGCCATAACCAGGAGCCTGGAACCCAATCCAACACCCCCCACCCCCGCCATGAGACAGGGACCCAGCCACCTGAGCCGTGATGGGCTATCTTGAATGGTGCACGTTAGCAGGAACCTAGAATCAGAAGTGGAGCCACACACTCTGGTATGGGATGTGGGCATCCCAAAGAGCATCTTAACCACTATGCCAAATTCATATCCCTCTTTTGATATTTCTGATAAAGAATTCTCTTTTTTGGTTTGCTTTCCACAGGCTGTCTGACAATGGTTTCGTGTAAGATCTTCTACCCTAACTAGAAGATTCTAAATTAATTTTGAAATTTCTTTTAATTTGCTCCATTATTGGTCAGTGTCAGAGACGCTTCTTTGGGGATTTTCTTTCTCAAACAACTGATTAAGTGTTATCAACTAATGTATCTCAGTGGATTCCTGGGGTGTTGGTAGAGAATCAAAGGCCAGAAACCTAGCAAATGAAATAGTAAATATCATTTGCTTTTCCATGACATTTTATTATATAAATCTGATTTCTTTATGTCTTCTGTGCTTCTTCTATTAGTTATACCTTTACTACTTCCAGGCATGAATCTATAAGCTACTCAGGATCACTGCAAGATCAAATATAAATCAAGATGTGGAATTAAATTTAGAGTCCTAGCAGCAGTTAAGGTTAACAGTTTCCAGTAGAATTGGAGATAAATTAATCTGGTTTTAAATTTGGGAAAGTTACACATTTTGTTTTTGAAATAATTTGAGCTCAGTAATTTGGTGGATTATATTTTATAACTGCCTTGAAAAGGAAAAAGGGTCATCAATTGGTAAAGAAAAACTTATTAAAGTAGTTTTCAGAAGAAAACTGTATTTTAGATGCATGGGAAAATACCAAATAAAAATTTTAGGTGTTAGTTTCCATCATAATCCTGTGCTTATATAAGGTTTCCATCTGTTCAGATTCTAGCTATCCCTTTTTAAAATAAGAAAATGATTATCTAAATTTTATTTTGAATATTTTATCAACATCTTTTATTTGTTCATTCATTCATTTATTTGAAAGGTACAGAATCAAAGGAAAAGAGAAGAGACAGACAGGGATAGACAGTAAGAGAAAGCTCCCATCAGCTGACTCACTCCCCAGATGCCCATGAGGGCCAGAGCCCAAAACTAAAAATGCAGCTTGTGACTCTCTTGTGGGTGGCAGGGACCCAGTCACTTGTGTCATTAATGCTGCCTCCCAGAGTCTACATTAAGCAAGAAGCTGGAGTCAGGAGGAGAGCCAGAACTGGGACCCAGGCAATACTACATGGGATGGAGGCATCTTAACAGTTAGGCTGCCCACTCTTATCAATATCTCTTAATGATCTTTAATAGCTAGCCATAAGCCTTTAATAGTTAGATATGTGTTTACAAAAGATGGATAAAATTATTCCCTGTAGCCCCTACTAAACATACAAAAGTACACCGAATCATTTCAGAATTAATAATTATAATTTAAAAACTTTTGAGGGGAAGCATTGTCCTTTCTGAGATAAAACATTCCCACAGGAAATTCTGTAACTATTAAAATATTTAAGTCCTTTTAAGATGAAGAATTATTAATGGTTAAGTCTGACTTGAAGTTTTTAACATTTTCCCCTTTAATATGTCTAATTCTAGTAACTAGTCACAAGAAAAAAAATACACCACTAATTGTATTTAATGATGGAAAAATTTGATAGCTGTTGTTCTAAGAGCAGCTATTCCAGCATTGCATTTGGCTTTGTATTTAAATGTCCTTATATGAGGCTACTTCAAAAGTTTTATGGAAAAATGGAATTAAAAAATAAGTTTACTTTGTTGCCAAAATTTCGAAATCCATGGAGAGTATATTTTCAATAACCTTCTGAATGCCCCTTGTAGATATTTCAAAGTGTTTGTATTAATATGTATTATGTTAATGTTATCTATTTATATATTATATAATATGAATATAAAACCTTGTAGTTTAGAGATATTTAATATACATCTATTTATTTGAAACACAATTCTGAGAGATAGTCTCACTATTTCACGGATGAGAATTCTGAATCTACTTGGATACATAAGAAAAAATACACAAGGATAAAATTCAAATATGGATTTTAAAACTTTATCTTTTAAAAATATATAATGAATTTATTGTTTTTATTAACATTACACAGACCTGTGAGAAAAATTCTAACAAGACTCAAACAATGACCTCCAACAATAACCTTTTCTTGTCTTCTCTATTTTCCATATGGAAGTCTCAATATATTTTTAGAAAATCAAAGGGGAAATTAAATGGCTAGTGAGAAAGATATTATTTTTGAAAGTGGATTGATTGCATATATACATAGAAAATTCTGATTTAATTTTACTTTAATGTAACAAGTAAGAACAGATAACTGAAAGCATTGTTGAACTTCAATATTTTATCGTAAAAAGAGAAGACATCTGAAATTTTAAGAAAATATCTTTGACCCTAAGGCCTTCAGTGTAAAAAAAAAAAAAAGTTGGGACATATAATATGTATCTAACTGAGGGGATGTTAGCAAGAAATATCTGTTCCTATTCCTGTCTAATCTGTGTCAGGTACCCTTTTGCTCTGTTTTTACAGAATTCTGTATTTCTTTTTATCCTCATTTCCATGAGAATGTTTTGCAATTTTCTTATTATATAGCCAGATTGTGAATTCTTTGAATTCAGAAATATACTAAGGACTCATTAAATATTACTTTTATTTTAAGAGATTAGTTTTATCTCCTGTCTACTCAGAAAGAGTGTGTTGCCTATGATTCTAAGGCTGGCTGGATCAGCAGCAAAGGGTACAGTGATTAGTTAGTGATGTTTGCTCTGTGTTGCAGAATTAAGCAGTACAAATAAGTGTTCATCCTAGATTATATGTTATTTATTTACTGCATATGGTAGACAGAGTATTAGATAAATAAATACAAGAGGTAGATTTTGATTCAAAATAAAGATATGTGCTGTAATTGTTCAGTAGGTTTAAAAGTTGAGTTCAAGGGGTGGGCATTGTGCTGTTTAGGATGAACAAATCCCAAATCTTAATGCCTGGCTTCAAATTCTGTCACTGCTTCCATTCCAGGTTCCTATTAATGTGTAACATGGGAGGTAGCAGTTGGTGGCTCAAATACTTGGGTTGCTGCCACCCACATGGGATACTTAGATGAAGCTCCAGGCTCCTTGGCTTCAGCCTAGCCCAACCCTAGATATTGAAGACATTTGGGTAGAGAAACAGTACCCAGTAGCTGGAAAACTCTGTGTGTGTGTGTGTGTGTGTGTGTGTGTATGACTGTCTATGTCTTTCACTCTACCTTTCAATAAAAATGAATAAGTAATTCATTAATTAAAAACAGTTGAATCTGAGGCTAGAGTTCCGGTGGTAGGTAAGTTTCCTTTTCCTGGCATTTTTAGCTCATAGATTAGCCAAATATTAAGCATTCTAGATACTTCTGACTATAAGCTTGTTGGAATTTATCAACATGACCAATATATGATTAAGAAATGAATTTTGAAGCAGAGAAGCATCATAGAGTATATGAAAGTGATGTTAGATGTTCTATTTTAATGAATTTATGTCAGTTTATATCTATGAATAAGCTATGAAATATATCTCTGAAATAAATGAGAATATTCTGTTCTATAGCTTTGTATATACCAATAAATTGTAGTAAGTGGATCTCTTCTAAATTAGTAAACAAACAAAAAAAAACACTGTCTACCACGTTGCTTAAGGTAAGAACACTAGTTCCATTCATTTCTCTTTCCCTTAGCTAACATCAACACGTCCTGTGATCTGTACCTCAATTTGAAATCTGACCTCCATATTCACTCATTGTCTTTCCCTTGTCTACTACAGAGCCTCTTATTTGATCCCTCTGTTTTTATTCTAATGCCTGTACTATTCATTCTCCTTCCAACAGCAGTTATCTTTTTCAATACCCAGATCAGATCATGTCACTTCTCTACTTAAAGCGCTCCAATAGTTTCTTATTTCTGTACAATGAAAACCAAGACTTTTAACTTTTACCTTTAGAGATATAAAGGAATATTCCACTGGCCTTTTTCTATGATAACACATTTTTTATCCTGTATCCATTTGCCTAGCTACTGGACTTTTGATAAGTTAGAAAACTATTGAATTTTATAATGAAAAACAAGATAGTGACATGAGTATTGGAGATGGTAAAAAAAATCACGGATGCATTTGTAAGAAGAGCTGACAGTAATTTCTGATAGATATATTTTTGAGAGAATTTTAAGAAGACTACAAAGATTTTGGTTTAAGCAATTGGAAAGGTGGTCTCATCATTAATTAAATGGGAAAGGCTAAATTTGCAGTACAGTAGGAAGAGAAGATATGGAATTCAATTTTGAGAACATTTAATTTGAGATGCCTGAGAGATATTTAGGGGCTGGTGTTGTGGTAAAGCGAGTAAAGCCTTCAACTTGGACACCAACATCCATATTGGCACTAGTTTGTGTTCCAGCTGCTTGGCTTCCAATCCAGCTCTCTGATGATGTGATGGGAGAAGTAGTAGAAGATGCCCCAAGTGAATGGTAGGGTTATATTCAGGTTTCTGAGGAATCTCCAGGCTGACTTCCATAGTGGCTTGACCAGTTTGCATTCCCACCAACAGTGGGTTAGTGTCCCTTTTTCCCCACAACCTCTCCAGCTTCTATTGTTGGTAGATTTCTGAATGTGAGCCATTCTAACTGGGGTGAGGTGGAACCTCATTGTGGTTTTGATTTGCATTTCCCTGATTGCTAGTGACCTTGAACATTTTTTCATGTGTCTGTTGGCCATTTGGATTTCCTCTTTTGAAAAATGTCTGTTGAGGTCCTTGGCCCATCTCTTAAGTGGGTTGTTTGTTTTGATCTTGTGGAGTTTCTTGATTTCTTTGTAGATTCTGGTTATCAACCCTTTATCAGTTGCATAGTTTGCAAATATATTTTCCCATTCTGTCGGTTGTCTCTTCACTTTCCTGACTGTTTCTTTTGCAGTACAGAAACTTCTCAATTTGATGCAATCCCAAATGTTAATTTTGGCTTTGACTGCCTGTGCTTCTGGGGTGTTTTCCAAGAAGTCATTGCCGGTACCTATATCTTGCAGGGTTTTTCCAATGTTCTCTAATAATTTGATGGTGTCAGGTCGTAGATTTAACTCTTTAATCCATGTTGAGTGGATTTTTGTGTAAGGTGAAAGGTAGGGGTCTTGCTTCATGATTCTGCACGTGGAAATCCAATTTTCCCAGCACCATTTATTGAATAGACTGTCCTTACTCTAGGGATTGGTTTTGGATCCTTGATCAAATATGAGTTGGCTGTAGATGTTTGAATTGATTTCTGGTGTTTCAATTCTGTTCCATTGGTCTATCCATCTGTTTCTGTACCAGTACCATGCTGTTTTGATTACAACTGCCCTTAGTATGTCCTGAAATCTGGTATTGTGATGCCTCCAGCTTTGTTTTTGTTGTACAAGATTGCTTTAGCTATTCGAGGTCTCCTGTGTCTCCATATAAATTTTAGCACCACTTTTTCCAGATCTGAGAAGGTCTTCAGTATCTTGATTGGTATTGCATTGAATCTATAAATTGCTTTTGGGAGAATGGACATTTGGTGTTTAAATTTTAACTGAAAAGTGATCCCTATTAGGAATTTGGAAAGCATCATGTTGAGTGAAATAAGCCAATCCCAAAGGGACAAATACCACTTGTTCTCCTTGATAGGTGACAACTAACTGAGCACCAAAAAGGAAACCTGTAAAAGTGAAATGAACACTATGAGAAACGGTGACTTGATCAGCCCTCACACTGACTGTTGATGAGCAGCTTAATATGTTATCCCTCTTAGTATTTTTTTTGTTTGTTCTACTTAATACTTTTGGTTGAATACTGTAATCAATACACAATTCTTCTTAAGTGCTGAAACTTAACTGAAAAGTGATCACTGTTAAATATAAGAGTGGGAATAAGAGAGGGAAGAGATGTGCAGTTCGGAACATGCTCAAGCTGACTTACCTCAAACGGTAGAGTTAGAAATATACCAGGGGATTCGAATTCAATCCCATCGAGGTGACATGTGCCAATGCCATCTCACTAGTCCCAGTGATCAATTTCTGTTCACAATTGATCGTAATGATAGGATTAAGAACCAAAGGGATCACATAAACAAGAATAGTGTCTGCAAATACTACCTGATAGAATCAAAAAGGGAGAGAATGATCCAACATGGGAAGTGAGATACACAGCAGACCCATAGAATGGCAAATGTCCTAACAGCACTCTGGCCTCATAATCAGCCCTTCAGGCATGCGAATCTGGCTGAAATGCCCATGAGAGTATTTCAGGCATGGAAAGCCAAGACACTCTGGGGAAAAAAAAAAAAAAAGAAAAAAAAAAAAAACCTAAATGAAAGATCTCCACGAGTGAGATCCCAGTGGAAAGAATGGGTCATCAAAGAAGGAGGTACCTTTCTCTGAAGGGAGGAGAGAACTTCCACTTTGACCATGGCTTTCTCTAAAAATTATCAGAGTCAGTAAACTCAGGGGGCTTCCATAGCCTTGGCAGATCATGACAAGAGCCTAGGGTGATTACTGATGCCATAAACAAGAGTGTCAATTTGTTAAGTCAACAACAGGAGTCACTGTGCACTTACTCCTCATGTAGGATCTCTGTCCTTAATGTGCTGTACATTGTGATTTAATGCTATAACTAGTACTCAAACAGTATTTTTCACTTTATGTTTCTGTGTGGGAGCAAACTGTTGAAATCTTTACTTAATGTATGCCCAACTGATCTTCTGTATATAAAGAGAATCGAAAATGAATCTTGATATGAATGGAAGGGTAGAGGGAGTGGATAAGGGGAGGGTTGCGGGTTGGAGGGACGTTATGGGGGGGAAGCCATTGTAATCAATATTCTGTACTTTGGAAATTTATATTCATTAAATAAAAGTTAAAAAAAAAAACAAAAAAATAAATAAATAAATAAAAACTTAAAAGAAAAAGATGCCCCAAGTGTTTGGGCCCTTGCTACCAACATGGGAGACCTGGATTAAGCTTCTGACTCCTGGCTTCATCTTGGCCCATCCCTGTGGCCATCTGTAAAATGAACCAGTGGATGGAAGATCTTTCTCTCTGTCTCTCCTTCTCTCTCTGTAACTCTGAATTTCAGAATAAATAAATCTTAAAAAAATAAGATTCAGATATATTAACCTTAGTTGTTGGAATATATTTGGTATTTAAAATTATGAGACTTGTATTTACCAGCAGAATGAATGTGGACAAAAATGAGAAAAGGGCAAGAATTGAGCTAAAGAACACTAGAATATCAAGAGATTTTTGGAAAGGGGGAAGGAATCTACAAAAGTGAAGAAGTGACCAGGGATGTAGGAGAAAACCCAGTAAAGTGTGGGGTTCAAAAAGTCTGAAAAAGAAACACGTAGCAAGAAATGGACAAGATTAACTGTGCTAACTGGGCAAATGAGACGAACACTGAGAATTGACCATTCAGTATTTGATAAGAGTAATTTTGAGGGAGTGGTTGAAGTGAAAACTTAAGTGAATTTAAGAGATTATAGCTGGAGAAGAAGTGGAGACAGTAAATATAAACATATTTCTTTAGAAAAAAAAAGAAAAAGAAAATTATATGGCAGGCAGAGACACAGAGAGAGATCTCCCATTCCATCCACTGCTCCACAATATCTGGTACTGGACTGACGTGAATCAGGAGCCAGGAACTCAATATCGGTTTACCATGTTGATGAAAAGAACCCATCTGTTGGAATCATCACTGTTACCTCACAAAGTCTGTGTTAGTAAGGAAGCTGGAGTTAGCAATTGGAACCAAATATGGAGCCCAGGTACTCTGACATGATGCACAGACATCTTAACTGGCTTCTTAGCTGCCAGGCTAAGCACCCACCCTTTTGAGGAATTTCGCTTCACAGGTAAAGAAATGATGCCATTTGTGACTGGTGTAGGAAATGGAGTCAAGTTAAATATTGTGTTTCTCTATGGACTGAATTGTATATGTAGAAATCAGAGTTGGTAATATGGAAGTGAAATGAAACATACTTCAGCGAGGTTCCCAAGTTTGTGAGAAAGAATAGGATTTGAGAGAAGGACTTCCAGCAGTGTGGGTGACTGCTTCAGAGAAAGGCAGAGAATGTGGACTCATATACTCATCGTTGGGTAGATGCAGACTACAGAAGTTCTTTCTGATATTTTCCCCTCAGGTTTTGCAGAAAATTAGAAATCAAACTTTATTTGTATATTTGTCAAACCAATAATTAAGAATGTTATACTATTGTAGTTTTAATGATCTGTGAAAACTTTAAAATATACTGTATATGGGTGAAATGGTCATTTTTCACTCAATGATTGCTTGTAACTATTGTCTATATTCCCACTAAGCTAGTGTCTTTTTACTTTTTACTTGTTAAACTTCTTATTCAGTGAAGTATTAAGCCTTTTTACATTTTTTAACTTTTATTTAATGAAAATAAATTTCCAAAGTACAGCTTATGGATTACAATGGCTTCCCCCCCCCCCCATAACTTCTCTCCCACCCACAACCCACCCCTCTCCCACACCCTCTCCACTTACATTCACATCAAGATTCATTTTCAATTCTCTTTATATACAGGAGATCAGTTGGGCATACATTAAGTAAAGATTTCAACAGTTTGCTCCCACACAGAAACATAAAGTGAAAAATACTGTTTGAGTACTAGTTATAGCATTAAATCACAATGTACAGCACATTAAGGACAGAGATCCTACATGAGGAGTAAGTGCACAGTGACTCCTGTTGTTGACTTAACAAATTGACACTCTTGTTTATGGCATCAGTAATCACCCTAGGCTCTTGTCATGAGCTGCCAAGGCTATGGAAGCCTTTTGAGTTCACTGACTCTATCATATTTAGACAAGGTCATAGTCAAAGTGGAAGTTCTCTCCTCTCTTTAGAGAAAGGTACCTCCTTCTTTGATGACCCATTCTTTCCACTGGGATCTCACTCTCAGAAATCTTTCATTTAGGTCATTTTTTTTTTTTTTTTTGCCAGAGTGTCTTGGCTTTCCATGCCTAAAATGCTCTCATGGGCTTTTCACCAGATCCAAATGCCTTAAGGGCTGATTCTGAGGCCAGAGTGCTATTTAGGACATCTGCCATTCTGTGAGTCTGTTGTGTATCCCACTTCCCATATTGGATCATTCTCTCCCCTTTTTTATTCTATCGGTTAGTATTTTCAGACACTATTCTTGTTTGTGTAATCCCTTTGACTCTTAGACCTATCAGTGTGACCAATTGTGAACTGAAATTGATCACTTGGACTAGTGAGATGGTATTGGAATATGCCACGTTGATGGGATTGAATTCGAATCCCCTGGTATGTTTCTAACTCTACCATTTTGGGTGAGTCCGATTGAGCATGTCCCAAATTGTACATCTCTTCCCTCTCTTATTCCCACTCTTATATTTAACAGCAATCACTTTTCAGTTAAGTTTCAACAATTAAGAATAACTGTGTATTAATTACAGAATTCAACCAATAGTATTAAGTAGAACAACCAAAAAATACTAAAAGGGATAAAGTATTAAGTTGTTCATCAACAGTCAGGGCAAGGGCTGATCAAGTCACCGTTACTCATAGTGTCCATTTCACTTTAACAGGTTTCCTTTTTGGTGTTCAGTTAGTTGTCACCGATCAGGGAGAACAGGTACATTGGAACTCTTATCTCTAACCATGCTTCATTATTATTTTGCTACATATGCAGAATGGTCACTTCTTCCTATAATAAAGATTTTAAAATTGATTTGTCTCAGTATACAAGTGGAGTTCAGTCAGAAAAACATTTTACTCTTTCCTAGATCTTCATAGGTTTTTTCAATAAAAGAATTTCTATTGCAGATTAAAGAAAAGGATAAAGAAAAGAAATAATTAGTAATCACTTTGATTTTTTTGGTTCCCTGAGTCATATATTCAAATAATAAAAAATTAAAAACATAAAAACCTCTATTTCAATGTGATAGAAACATTTCCTACTTCTTCTTAGTTATATAACTTTACATTATTTTGTAAGAATCTCTCCTATTTTGACTTTCAGGTTTGTTAAAAATCAAACCTGGAGGCAATATGCGAATTTGACATTGAAAAATTATTAATATTTTTGCATTTACATGCCTGAGGAGGAGAGATGTAATAGCAGAGTACAACTTTTTTATTAGTGTGATCTGCAGTATTTATCTTTAATTTCTGCCTTTGCTGAAAAGAAAACTAAAGACTGTAAAAGCAAAGGAAATGTATTCTTTTTTCTGAAAAGGAATTCTACACATTTTGACTCCCTGATAAAAACCACGAATCTTATTTTATATTCCTGTGAAATTATTCCTTTCTTAGAGACTTCTTCACTTACATAGCTGGAAAGCTCAAGGAACCATAGCTTATCATTTTTAGTTTTATAAAAATATATATTACTCAAGATGATTATGATTTCTAAAGCATATACCTGAGTCTCTTTACTGTGGCTTCAATATTTGATATTTTATCCCACTCTTATTCTTTAAATATTAATTATTGTTTGATTATTATAGCAAATCAATGCCAAGCTTCTCTACCATTCCAGATGAGTTCACATTTCCTGTATGAAATGCAATATACAATCTCCACTTTTCTTGCTTTTGTTAAGGGATTAGACACTTTGATGAACACCTAGGACTTCAAGAAATTAAGCTGTGGTATGACCAGCTCAATAAAGAAGCCAGTTTGTTTCATGGTTTCAGAATAACTTTTCATTCTAATGTCTAATTCTGATTTCATTTTCTAGTATATATCAACATGCTATTCATTCTCAGGGCCACTTTTCAGTTAGGCCGTTTTGGAAGTATGAAGCATAGAGTCATAGAACTAGAAATATTTCTAATTGCTAGATCAACTTCTTTGTTAAACAGATGGGGAGAGTAAGCCTCCAAAGGCTGAAGAGCTCTGGGTCTAATCCTTTCATGGTAAAGGATTACTCCTGTTATTGATAGTGCTTAATACCAATGCTATGCTATTAAAGTTGTCCAGTCGTGGTGCAAGATTCTTTATAGCTGCTCTCAATCTTTTTTCTGCTGGTACATTTTTAAGACTAATTTCTACCAGGATTTCTGGGCTAATTAAATGATAGTGGAAAAGCATTTTCCATCATTATGTTTAGAAAAAGAACAGTAAATCACACAAGTACAAATTGGGAACTCTGTCTTAATATCATTAGGCAGAAGGCCCAGGGGAAATCTTATCAGTCAAACCCCAGTGTTTAACAGTGTACACATTAATTTATTCAAAAGAGTGTCCAGGAAAAAGTTATGGGAAGCAAATATCTCTGTCACTTGAGCCATTTATACTTTAATATGTGCAAGGGAAAAAGTAGGACATCTGTCCCTTCCAAATATAAGTAAGAAAATATGCACTCTTTATGAAGTATAAATCATAGAGGTGCATTCTATATGAAAAAGTGATCCACAGATTTAATTCTGATGCAGTCAATAAGTGAATCAACAACCAGCATATGAATGTGATCAGTATTTTTAAATTTTGGTGCAGATAGCAAGGGGCACACTCACAAACTGACTGGAATTGCACAATTTTGAAGGAGACAGGGCATGTAGCATGGTGGAAATAGCATCAGACCGGCCTCCGGTTATGCTACTCTACACTGGCCTTGATTAACCTGTTTCTCTTGAGGCTAATTACATAACCACTCTTAGCCTCAGTTCACTAGTTTTTAAAGTCAGTTAGATTTGGTAATTTCAAATTTCATACCTCTAACATGCTGTCATCTTGATAAAAATAAATTTTCTTTATAAGATCAAAACTTCTCATCCATGCTCTAAACGACCTCTATATATATCATCTTACTTTCTATGTTACTTCTAATGCGACATTACCTCCATACCTCCTTTCTCTCTCAATTGAATCTCATTCTGAAGTGATGTACATAAACTATAGGAACTCAATCAGACAACCAAGGGTACCACATTGGCAGCAAGCAGAAAACTTGTTTTAGTTTTGGTAGATGCTATGGGAACACAATGGAAGGAATGCATATATCACAAAGAAACTTTCAGAGTGTGAAAAAGAGGAGTATTCTGATTATACTGACTGCCTGTAGAAGAGCTACCTACATGAAATCTGGCCGTCCCTTCCCATTATTTAATGCCCTACTATAGTCCCTGTGGTAGCCATGAGAAAGGGCATACAATGCAGGTACTGAGTCCATCTTCGTTCTGGAACATTTTATGTATTTCCTTGATCCTTAATGGTAGAATTGATCATTGGTATCACTGAAATTCAAGTAGATACATTGTGGTAAATCTGATGAGACGTTGTTGCTCGCACAGTGACAGAAAACCATTTGGGGATAAAGGTAGCAGCTTGAGTCTGTCAAGTGAAAAAATGCCCAGAGTGTAGCAGTATATGTCATTTATAATCCAGTGGACCCCTTTGCTATTGCATATCATTAGTTTGGAAGAGAAAATCCAGATGCTTCTCTATGGCTAATAGGGTTTAATCTATGTATGCTTCAGCCTTGGGAGACTCTTTGAAATTCTTAACTTCTCAGAAAGATAAGAGAAATCTTTTTACCCAACAGTTCTTCTCTATTAGAAATTTTCTAGAGTAGTAATTGCATAAATTTTATACCATCTTCTCCAGGGTGACTGAAAATTTCCAGACCTCAGTCATTCTGAGGTTAAAGCAGGAGATAAAAGTTTAGGCTACATGTTGATCATGAAAAATTAGGAAATTGATAATAAAGTAAATATTGTTGTTTTATTTAAGTTTAATTAATAACTTTGGGAATAAGACTGGAATGAAATAGGCATTTTAAAAGATTTGTTTGCTTTATTTATTTGTTTGAAAGGCAGGCAACAGAGAGAAAGAGAGAGAGAGAGAGATCTATCTTCCATCCATTGGTTCACTCTTCAAATGCCTACAACTGTAGGAGCTGGCCCAGGCTAAAGCCAAGACCCAAGAACTCCATCCTGGTTTCCCACATGAGTGACAGGGTGCTCCAGTACTTGGGCCATCTTTCACTTCTTTCCCAGATCATTAGCAGGGCACTGTATTGGAACTAGAGCAGCCCATCACTTTGCAAATCCCATAAATTGTAATTTAATTTGGTGGTTCTATCTATTTTAAGAAATACAAGCCATATCAAAGTTTGGGGGGAGGGGATTAAGCACAAAACAAATTATTTAGGGTGGGTTATGTATCTGCACCATGAAGATCCTGCAGTGTACTGACTTGTGTGGCCCTTACTTTTTTGGTCCTTTTAGCCTATCAATAAAGAAAATATTGGGAAAGGCCTGCAGAAGGTTTTGGTAGCCAGTGGCTTCCATTTCCTCCACAGCTGAGGGACAGTAGAAACAGTGGGCTGCTCTATGAGTTATGGCTGAGAGGTCAGAAAGGATGAGCCCAGGGATGAGTCGTGGATTGCCTATGAAACAGGTCCCTGGGATTCTCATATCTTATTTCAGACACCTTTCGTTTCAGCTTGAATACAGTTGAACAATGTAGTGTGTGATATGTTTTCCAAATTCAAGAGAATTTCAAAGTAAGTCTAGATAATGTATCAGCTTGAGGCCAGCCAGCCCGTGGCTATTCACTGTTTCTTGTACAGTTTCTAAACTGTTTCCTCGTTACCTTTTTGAGGTGCCCCTTGCTTCATTTTTCATCATTGACCTTTTAGTCAATATGAAAGAAATTACTCTTCTACTTGTCAATATTCTGAGTTTTAATAAGCAATATTTTCCTGTTACCAGCACTTTGCAGCTATCTTTCTTGTCCTGCCTCAAAAAGGGAGAGACAGAAGAGTTAGGAAAGGAAAAATGTAGGAAAGAAGAAACTGATGTCTAATTGGATTGTATTGATGGGGAAATGATCTGGCTAATCATATAGTGTTCTTGAGTGATTCATGCAGATGCAGATATTTATTACATATTTGGATTTTTTCTGGTGTTCTCAATGGACTTTACTTAATTGATATATTTGAGGTCTTCATAAAGTTTATGGAAAATATGTATTGTGAAAAAACTACACATATATTTCAAAAATTTTCCCTAAATAAACTTGCCATTTATGCCTATTTTTAACAAACTGTTTAAAGTACACTCATAACTGTAAAACAGTGGTGAAAGTCAAACATTCAAACTAAGAAGAGGAAACCCAAAGTAATAAATAACAGGGAGAACGCAGTGGTATTGACAACAAAGCATCACAGCCAATCACTTTTCTTTGTTCTGAGCTTTCTGGAAGGCAAGGCAGCAAGACAAAATTTGAAGAATAATATTTTACCTTTTGTATAAACTTATTGCTATTTCCAGAAAGTAAATTCCTTTAGGGAACTTTATTTTCTGATACAGTGGTATAGTAAGAACCTAGATTCTGTAATCAGAAACGTATCAGTCTAAAGTCTATTCCACAGTTTACTAGTTGAATGATTATAAACTTCTGCTTCATTATCTTTATAATAGTGTATAGTGGTTCCTGCATAAGATCAAAGTCGTAGTTTACCATAAGAAATAATGCATGTAAATGTTTAAGACAATTCATGGAAGTAAATGCTTTCAATGTCCCATACTAATTATTAACTAATTAATTATTAGGGGCAAAAGTTGTTGTTCTCCTCTGAATTTTCCAAATCCTGACATAATTATTTTCCTTTGATTGTTGCTTAGTAAACTGTTGTTGAGTGAGTGATTTACTTTATGGATCTGTTTCCTATGAAAAGTGATCATGTATCCCCTGAAAAAAGATCACATGGCCTAGGTAAGAGAAATCTAAGAATAAACTAAATTAAGAGATTCTTTGCTGTAGATTCTTTATATGTTAAAATAAATCGTGGAGTGGAAGTTTGGTGCAGTGACTAAGATGACTCTTGGAATTCTCACATCAAACCAGATCCTGCTCTGACTTGCTATAACAAGTTAGTAGAGGTTTATTTTGATAAGAAAAAAACAAAACTCATGCATAGCTCTTAACAGTATTCATTTTCAATGAACATTTTGAGAGCCCCTCATAGGATGGGAATAGGGTGTGTCAGTGGAAAAGTTACAAGAATTCATTCATGATTTCAGTATAATCTGATGGTCAGCATTATTCTGATGTGGAGGAGCTTCAAATTGTATCAATTCTAGGAAACTGAAGTTTTAGGTAGTGATTATGGAGATTAAAAAGTGAAAATAATAAGTGAATTTGATGTAGATAAGTTGTGTAGATACCTTTGAGGAGCACCTGTAATCATTCAGAAAAAAATGACTACATATTCTTAGTTTTTCCTAAAGCTAGAAGGTGAGGTCTCTCTCAGTTACTCCAAGAGCAAAGTAAGGATTTTTAATGATTTGCTCAGCTGGTAGGATATCTCTTTGTAAGCTAAGTATTGTAAAATCTCTGATACTTTCTCTAAATTTTGGCAGAATGTTCAATTTTGTTAAAACAATCTCTGGGATTGAGTTTAATGGGTACAAAGGAGTGGTGGCATTGACAGATCAAGTGGGTTACTATAGTCATTTTGAGTTTAGAAAAATCAAGATTGGCAGGTGCCTAGGCTCACTTGGTTAATCCTCCATCTGCAGCGCTGGCATCCCATATGGGCACCGGGTTCCAGTCCTGGCTGCTTCTCTTCCAGTCCAGCTCTTTGATGTGGCCCGGGAGGGCAGTGGAGGTTGGCCCAAGTGCTTGGACCCTATACCTGCTTGGCAGACCAAGAAGAAGCACCTGGCTCCTGGCACAGCACTGGCCGTAGCAGCCATTTGGGGAGTGAACCAACGGAAGGAAGACCTTTCTCTCTGTCTCTCCCTCTCACTGTCTGTAACTCTACCTGTCAAATAAAATAAAAAAATTAAGATCATGAGACTTTAAGTACCTGATTTCAAACAACAATAAGATTTATTCCAAACAACAGAAATTGTTAGAGGATAATAATCTATGTTTTTCTCCTCAGTTCTTAGGATGGTTTTTAAATAAACAACTTTAGAGCCCAAATTGATTATCTGGTCATATTGATAAGATAATTAGAAAGTACACTATCATTATAGCATTTTTGGATTATTTAGTATTATTATCCTTTCAAAAAGCTCCAGATTATTTGGCTTAACTACTGACATTAATCTTCCTGTCATAGTTTTAAAAAAGTTCTCCTATAAAATACATACTTTTCTAAATAATTGTTAGGTTGTCAATGGGAAAAAGCTAAGAAATGCCTGTCCATGAAGTATCCTGATGATTCAGCTTATGATATTTTTCTTTTAGTTCAGGAAAAGTGACTACTTTCCCAAGACAACTTCATTCTCTCCCCATACCCTTTGTTTAATGATTGCCTTCTGAGACATTTTCAACCTTTTGTAAGACTTCTAATCTGTATTGAAAACCTCTGCTCCTTTTCAGTCATGAAAAATTCATTAAGGTTTTACAATGCTAACATTGAAAATATCTTAGTTGTTTTCCCACAGAAAAATATTTATGTAGAGATCTGTTACTTTACATATGACAAATGTACACACATATTTTTTTGCCTATAAATTCACTACTAAAAGAGCAAGCTTTTAAATTAAAGTGGAGAGTCAGGCCCTTTTCAATATACTTTTTTTTCATCTTTAGCTTGGAAAATAATGAATTACATGTGCCATATGGAAGGAATGTCACCTTCTGAATATTTATGAACATGATTTTTTTTTAAATTGGGGAACATTTCTTTTTAGGGAATAAGCTGCCAAAGAAATGAACTGTCATATAACATTCAGAGTTCTTTAAGTAGATTTGTGATTTGACTATTATTCTTCCACTTTCCAATTTTGTTGTTAGCTATCTAACTCTTGAAGTCAAATAAGAAATTTTGTGCCTCTTCATATGTTATATAACTCATAAATGAAGAGGGATTATCTTCTGCATAAGAACCATTTGTATTATCTTTTGGGAAATATTAACCACTCTGTCATTAATAAATGCTCCATAGAGTGAGAAAAGGAGTTTGTATTTTTGTATTTGAAGAATTTTCTGTTCTTTGTTTTGGGAGCATTGTAGTATTAAATAGATTTCAGAAGTTCCAATGATCTGTTTGTACTTGAGAACAGAGACACTGCCTGTCTCTCACCATTATGTTTGCTAGCAGCTGACACCGTAACTGATGCATAATTGACATGATAATAAATGATTTGTGTTAATAAATAAAAGTGCACAACAGTGTAGCCTCTGTTACCATTAATGCAATCAATATGCACAAATTCCATGTAAGGATGTGAGTTTATGGTAATACAAGTCTATTAATAATGCTCCACACTGATGATCTAAAATATTATTCTGTATAGATGACCACTTTCATAAAACTTAAATACTCCATTCTACACTTGGCTTTATTTATTTCTTTTCATTTTACTTGAAAGATAGACAAAGAGAGATGAAAGAGACAGACTGAGAGGGATCTTCTATCTGCTGGTTCACTCCCAAAATGCTGATAGCAACCAAAGCTGGATCAGCCAAGGCGAGAAGCCCAGAACTCCATCCAGGTTTCCCATTTAAGTGGCAGAGACCCAGTTTCTTGAGCTATCATTTGCTGTCTCCCAGGATACCCATTAACAGGAAGCTGGACCGAACAGAGTCAGGACTGGAACCCAGGCTTTCTGATACAGGATGTGGGCACCTGAAGTGGCCTCTTAAAACCACTGTGCCAAATGCCTGCCCCAACATATTTTTAAGAGTATGATATTCTACAGTTTATCAAGTTCATAAGTGCCTCATAACAGACTGCCCTTATGTATTACTTTAGAATTGAGCATGAGAGTTGGACAAATTATTTCATTCTGGGAACTCCATTAATATATTTTCATTTCAGCTTAGTTTTTCCTCATTTGTCCTTCTGCAAATGATCTACATGGGAAAATGCTCCCATTGCTAATTTTTGTGAGATATCATTTGGAGCCCATGCAGATTCAGTCTGTGTATTTATTGTATTGACCCATGTAAAGCTGTCAATATTTGACAGACATTGTCAATAGCAGTTACTTGTAGCTAACCCTCTGTATATATCAATGTAAGTAATATTACAGGTATTGATTGATGGTTCATTACTATGATCTGGTACTTAATGTGTCTTCTCGTCTCATACTAACAATAGTAACCCATAGTACAGGTCCTCATATCCTCTTAATTTATAGAGGAATTAAAATGGTTGCACTCTCAGTAAACTATGGTATTGATATTTGAGTGTTAGAAGATTCTGTCAAAAGCCTGAAGACTCTTAATCATTATTCTGTTTTGTCTCCCACGATGAAAGAGTTATTACCAAATTAATTATCTGGCATGCCCAGCATATCTCTATTATGACTGATTACCATTCATTAGGTTGATTATTCCTGCTAGCGGACTGGCATTCTATATAAATATTGATTGAGCATAAACCCTAAATGGAAGGATTTCGAAGTGAATTATGTCTTCTGACAGATAGGAACAGTTATAATATAATTAATAATATAAGTACAAACATGTCATTGGCTAACATGTTAGTAGTTTTGCTTTATTTATGAATCTTAACCTCATCTGCTGCCTAAATTCATGCCTTTTTGTGATGCACAGAGAGGAGTGTACCTTAATTTTTCTTCTTAACAATTTGTTTATAACTCCTATAATCAACATGTGGGATAACTGTTCTAATATTCTTCAATTTGAAAGAAAGATAGGCAAAGGCTGGTGTCGCAGCTCACCAGGTTAATCCTCTGCCTGCAGTGCCGACATCCTGGGTTCTAGTCCTGGTTGGGGCGCCGGATTCTGTCCCGGTTGCTCCTCTTCCAGTCTCGCTCTCTGCTGTGTCCCAGGATGGCAGTGGAGGATGGCCCAAGTGCTTGAGCCCTGCACCCGCATGGGAGACCAGGAGGAAGCACCTGGCTCCTGGCTTTGGATTGGCACAGTGAGCTGGCCGCAACGTGCCAGCCGTAGCGGCCACTTGGGGGGTGAACCAACAGAAAAAGGAAGACCTTTCTCTCTGTCTCTCTCTCTCACTGTCTAACTCTGCCTGTCCAAAAAAAAAAGCCATGAAATAAAAAAAAAAAAATTTGAGTCACACTGAGAGAAGGGAATGATATATTGAGATAAATGCTTGTCAAAGAACTCTCAAAGATGGTACATATTTGAAAAGAAAATTCTAATCATCTTGACATGAAAGTCACATTGAACAAATAAGTATTAGCAACATATATAAAACACATTTGTAAGTAAATTTATATAGATGAAAATATGGGTGGCAACTACTATTTAGACTTAGCAGTTTCTCATTCTGTGGAATATTCACCTATATTTCCTTAGAACCAACAGAATTATCCAGTTTGTCAGACTCAACTTATTTTGACACTATTTATACAATGGAAATTTCTAACAAAAGCTACAGTATTACCTGCTAAGACTTTATAATATAATGCAGACAGAATCCTGGGGCTTGTCAAATCTCCTAATGTGATGCAAGTAAGAACATAGAAGATTGACTCAAAATGACTTAAATGTTATGGTGGTTATGTAGTAGTAGTAGTAGTAAAATTCCAATCCAAATATTAAGGCAAACTAATATTTTAAAAAATGTCAGAGAGAATGTTAATATTCACAGTAAGTTTCAATGAAGAACTTTAAAGATTGAGAGAGATAGGGCAGGTGTTTGGCACAGTAGTTAAGCCTCTTCTTGGGATACCTACATCCCATTTTGGAGTGCCTAGATTTGAGTTTCAGCTCCACTTCCAATTACAGCTTCCTCTCACACGCTGAAAGGAAGCAGATGATTATTTAAGTGGTTGGGCTCCTGCCACACATGTAAGAGACTCAGATTGATTTCCTGATTACTTGTTTCACTTTGGCCCAGCTTTGACTGTTGCTGGCATTTGGAGAATGGATCTCTGGATGGGATTTCTCCCTTTCCCTGTCTCTCCCTTTTTCCCTCTCTCCCCCCAGCTTTAACTTGGCCCAGGACATTGTGGACATTTGGAGAGTGAAACAACAGATGAGACTGGTCAGTGTGTCTGTCTCCCTCCATCTTCTCTCCCATACAAATAAACCAATTGTGGAAGAGAGAGAGAGTTCTTCATCATTTTAAATTAATAATAAAATTAATGATAAGTAGGGGCTGGCGCCATGGCTCACTTGGTTAGTCCTCTGGCTGGGGCACCGGCATTCCATATGGGCGCCGGATTCTAGTCCCGGTTGCTCCTCTTCCAGTCCAGCTCTCTGCTGTGGTCCGGGAGGGCAGTGGAAGTTGGCCCAAGTGCTTGGACCCTGCACTCACATAGGAGACCAGGAAGAGGCACCTGGCTTCTGGTTTCGGATCAGTGCAGCACTGGCCATAGCGGCCATTTGGGGAGTGAACCAATGGAAGGAAGACCTCTCTCTCTGTCTCTCTCTCACTGTCTATAACTCTACCTGTCAAATAAAAAAAAAACATTAATAATAAGTAATATTTAGTGAGTCCTTAAAATGTTCTCAACACAATTTAAAGCACCTTCCCCTTTTAAATTAATTTAGTTGCAATAATAACTATTTGAGGTTGAAGCTGAATTATGCAAATTATGCAGATGAGAAAATTTAGGCAATTGAAGATAAGTAACTTATTCTAAATTATTAAGTTATTGGGTCACAGTCAAAATGTGGCAGCATATTCCAGTCACATGGGAAGAGTGAGAGATTAGAGATAGTTCCCTGCAAAGAAAAGGGATTCCAGTTGACTGTATACTTTCAAGGATTGTGAGGACACATCTTTAGAATGTTTGAGGTGTCTGCTAAGGAAAATACAGCTGCATTTGGATTGGGGAGCCATCATGCTGGTGAATGAATGTTTCTACTTCCTATTCTGGTTACAAGTTCAACTTGATGTGCCGTTAACTAGGGATGAATTTTACTGTTCTTAATAACATTTTCACATATTTTAAACCATTTCCCCCAATATGAATATTGTCCTGACTTTTCCCCTCCCTTCTGCTATCGTACCCTTCCTTTTACTCTCATTTCATCTCCTCTCCTCTCCTCTCCTCTCCTCTCCTCTCCTCTCCTCTCCTCTCCTCTCCTCTCCTCTCCTCTCCTCTCCTCTCCTTTCCTCTCCTCTCCTCTCCTCTCCTCCCTTCGTTTCCTTTTGTTTTTGTCTTTCAATTCATACTACTCGCTGTTCTAACATCAAAGTAAGGTAATAAATTGTGTATCAGTACAATATCAATCCATCTGTAGACAATAAAATGCAGTGTGTTTCTCTCTGGGTTTTTAAAGTCTTGAATCCACGGTAAATAATTAACAAGTAACCATTTTTAGGACCCAAAACATCAGCACTTTCTTCAGGGACAGTCTTGTTAAGTATTGACTACATAAATTGACAACAGTGGTGCTCCATTTGCTTTCTTGGAAAGAATCCAGAGATATGGTTGTGACTTAGTATTCTCTGAGAAGCAAAAGAGCTCCATTCCCGCACTTACTTATATTTTTAACACAAATATCCATATATACTAGAAGAGAGAAGAAAGTAAATTTTCAACTGGGTCATGCTTAAAATGTCACAAAATAAAGATTATCAAAATATAGAGCAAAAAGAAAAAATATCATATGCTTCTCATTGCTGTGTTGGCAGAAGAGAGAACATGTCAGAGTGAAATTTAGAAGTCATGGGTACAGTGAAAACAATTACACAAAAATTTCATATTACAAGAAGTTTCCCCCTGGGTGTCCTGGCCCAAGGACCTGGGCATTCTCTGCTGCCTTCCCAGGTATATCAGCAGGGAGATGGATTGGAAGTGGAGCAGAAAGAACACCAATTGATGCTCATTTGGGATGCAGGTGTTGTGGGCAGCAGTTTTACCCAACATACCACAGCACAAGCCCCTCTTACTGTATTTTTTAAAACTGACAATTAATTATGCACATTCAAGGTATACAATGTGATGATTTAATTTACACATGCATTGTTTAATAATTATCATAATCAAATCACTTAACACATAGATTATTGCCCGTTTACAATTTTGGTAGTGAAATATTATTTGGTACTAACAATAAAAGAAGAAAATCCTGGGGACAGCACTGTGGAATAGTGGGTAAAGCCACTGCCTGCAGTGCCAGCATCCCATATGGGCACCGGTCCTAGTCCTGGCTGCTACACTTCCAATATAGCTCTCTGCTATAGCCTGGGTAAGCAATAGAAGATGGCCCGAGTCCTTGGGCCCCTGCACCACATGGAAGGACCTGGAAGAAGCTCCTCGCTCCTGGCTTCAGATCAGCACAGCTTTGGCCATTGTGGGCATCTGGGGAGTGGACCAGCAGATGGAAGACTCCCTCTCCTCCTGCCCCCACAACCTCTCTCTAACTCTGCTTTTCAAATCAATAAATAAATCTTAAAAAAAAGAAAAGAAGAAAAAGAAGAAAAAGAAGAAAAAGAAGAAAATCCTACCACAACATGGATACACCTAAAGGACCTAAATGAAATGAGCCAGATACATAAAGACAAATAGTACTGACATATGATGTCACTTACAATTTGGAATCTATATCATCAAATTCATAGAAACAGAGAGTAGAATGGAATCTGCCAGTGGTTGAAGATGTGGGAAATGAGGATCTTGCAAAGGATACAGCTTTTCTACTGTGAAAAGTAAGGTCTGGGAATCTAAAATACAGTGTGATGACTTTAGTTAATTATACTTTATTGTTTATCTGAAATTTTTAGAGAATAGTTCTTGAAATATCTTCCCTCTCTCTCATTTTTAAAAAGACTATTTATTTGAATGGCTGAGTTAATGTTGGGTAAGGTATAGAGATAGATAGATAGATAGATAGATAGATAGATAGATAGATAGATAGAAAGAAAGAAAATTTTCCATTCACTAGTTTACCCCCAAATGGTTAGAATGGCTAGGGATGGACCAGACAGAAGCCAAAGCCAGGAGCTTCCTCCAAGACTCCCATATGGGTGCAGGGACCCAAGCACTTGGACCACACTCTGTTGCTTTTCCAGGTACGTTAACAGGGAACCGGATCAGAATTGGAGCAGCCAGGACTTGAACTCATGCCCATATAGAATGCCACCACCACAAGTGGCAGCACAACTCATTACACAATGCCAGCCCCAAAATCTCTTCTCTATTTACACGGCATTCTTAGGTGATCTCATACATTCTCATAGTTTCTAATAACATCTAGACTCTGATGACAGCCAAAGTTTGATTTCCAAGCTCAGACTTCACACTTAAACAGACCTTTGTGTATTCATCTTTTGCCTGGAATTTTCAATGGGAATCTCATCAGCATTTCAAATGGTATGTCCAAAGTCAAATTCTTGATTTTTCCTGCCAAACTTCTGCCTCCTCCTGTGTTCTCTAACTTAGTGAGTACCACCTCTAGTACACCTGTGTTCCAGGTGAAAAATCTTCATATCTCTCTTAAGTCCTGGCATTCTTTATTTGTAAATTTTTTACAGAAACCATTAGGAATTCCATTAGCTCCAACCTTCAGTAAAAAGATGAAGTTTGACCAATTTTCATCCCTGCCACAAACACCACAGTCTAAACCACTTTTTAGGGACTGGATGATTAGCCTAGAAGTTGAGATGCCTACATCCCACAGCAGAGTAGCAGAGGAGGATGGCCCAAGTACATGGGCTCTTGCACCCATGTGGGAAATCTGGAAGAAGCTCCCAGCTCTTGGTTTCTGGCTTCAGCCTGGCCCCACCCCAGCAGTTGTGACCATTTGGTTAGTTAACCAGCGGATGGAAGATTCTCTTCCTCTCTCTCTCTCCTCTCTCTCTCTCTAACTCTGCCTTTCAAATTAATAAATCTTTTTTTATTAAAGAAATACTTGATTATATAGATTATAAGCAATTAGATCAAGTTACCCAGGGAAAATTCATTCCTCCTTCAAGATGTTAAGAAGTAGATATACTCAGGGCCGTCACTGTGGAGCAGTGGGTTAACGCCCTGGCCTGAAGCGCTGGTATGCCATATAGGCGCTAGTTTGAGACCTGGCTGCTCCACTTCTGATCCAGCTCGCTGCAATGGTGTGGCCAACTGGAGAGTGAACCAGCGGATGGAAGATCTCTCTCTCTCTCTCTCTTTGCCTCTTCAATCTCTGTGTTACTCTGACTTTAAAATAGTAAATAAATCTTTTTTTAAAAAAAAAAGTAGATCTACTCTTCAATTTGGAAGTAGGAGAATGAAAATATAAATCTTGTAGCTTTTTCCTATTCTCTTGCATCTCTGCTTTTATAATCACATAGCTATTTCTACTTGAAAGGGGGAAGCATAAGCTTTTTGGCAGATTCAAAGTGTTAAAGAGGCAGTTGCCTACTTCATTTATAGTGGGATCTTGCTGATGGTAATTAAAGGATACATTATTTCCTTAAGGTGCAGAGAAGAAACATGTAATTATCATGTCTCTATCTGTTTTGCATGCATGTGAGTGCAAAGTATGTCTGAAGGACAAACTCATGAAAATCAGCAAATAGAAAAGAAAAAGACAAAGACAAACCAAATAATTACTTTTGAAATAAACAAACAAGCAACAACAAAAAACTCCTCAAGCACCACTTCAGACCCAGGATGGGGTATTCTGTGAAAGTTTAAAGGCCACTACTGTCATCTAAGGACTTAGGAAATTCTACTTTGCTTCCCCAAAACCTTCCCAACTCTGTTCATTATTTATGGGAACCATATATAGAGCACTTTTTAAAGTTCATGGAAATGAGAATAAAAAAAAGTTTATTTTGGTACTTTTTTTAAATCCATGGATTGTTTTCTCATTAAAGGCATTTTTTTTTTCTGACAGGCAGAGTGGACAGTGAGAGAGAGAGAGACAGAGAGAAAGGTCTTCCTTTTGCCGTTGGTTCACCCTCCAATGGCCGCTGCAGCCGGCGCATCGCGCTGATCTGAAGGCAGGAGCCAGGTGCTTCTCCTGGTCTCCCATGGGGTGCAGGGCCCAAGCACTTGGGCCATCCTCCACTGCACTCCCGGGCCACAGCAGAGAGCTGGCCTGGAAGAGGGGCAACTGGGACAGAATCCGGCGCCCCAACCGGGACTAGAACCCGGTGTGCCAGCGCCGCAAGGTGGAGGATTAGCCTAGTGAGCAACGGTGCCAGCCAAGGCATTTTCAATGAACTTATCAAGATCCTTCATATATATAGAAATTTGGCTCCAAAAGATACATTGAGTTGATATTTGTCAGTATTAACTCCGTATCAGATATTTCACACCAATTTTAAAAGGTCGAGTCATTATTATTCCCATTTTACAAAGAAACGGAAACACAGGGAGGATAAATGCGAGCTAAAGATCATGCAGTTTTTAAGTGAAGTCACATTTTTTTTTTACTTTTTTTTGGGGGGAGGGGGGACAGGCAGAGTTAGACAGTTTGAGAGAGAGAAAGGTCTTCCTTTTTCCATTGCCTCACCCCCCAAGTGGCCGCTATGGCCGGTGCGTTGCGGCCCGTGCTGCGCCAATCCGAAGCCAGGAGCCAGGTGCTTCCTCCTGGTCTCCCATGCAGGTGCAGAGCCCAAGGACCTGAGTCATCCTCCACTGCTGTCCTGGGCCACAGCAGAGAGCCGGACTGGAAGAGGAGCAAGCAGGACAGAACCGGTGCCCCAACCGGGACTAGAACCCAGGGTGCTGGCGCTGCAGGCAGAGGACTAGCCTAGTGAGCCACAGCACCAGCCTGAAGTCACATTTTAAACCACTTGATTTATATGCCAATATAGGTACCAAGTGACTTTCCTCATAATCAATTTTGATTAAAGGAAATAGAACCAGTAATAGAGAAAGGAGTGAAGTGTTATCCAGGGAAATGTATTAAATATATTCTCTGGGTTTTAACGAATGCATTTATTCTCAGATTAAAGTTTAGTAGAGAGTAAAAGAATGGTGTCTACAGGCTATGAATTATGAGGCAAGTGGAAATATAGGAAGGTTGGAAACCAAAATAAATTTACATAGGAATCATAAGTTAATGTTTTATAACATAACTATAGTTCACAATGATCTATTATATATTTTATAAAGAACTAGAAGGCAGGAAAATGAAGCTTCCCAACACAAAGAAATGCCAAATATTTAAAGAGAGGGAAATGCTAATTACCTTGATTTTTATCGTTATACATTGCATGCATGTATCAGTATATCACACTATACCCCATAAATGCATGCAATTTTTGTGACAATTAAAGGCTAGCTAATGAACCTAAAAAATAATACACATATATGATAGTAATATTATGCTTTTAAATCTGTATTTATGAAACACATGAAATTTGTCCACCTTATACAAGTTTTTTCTTAAAAGAGTAAAATCACCCTAATCTGTAAATATATGAACAGCTAGACAACTAGAAATAAGGGTTACTCACAAATGTTTCAGCTTGGCTAAAGAAATGAGATTAGTTCAGCATGTCCTTTCCTCCCCTCCTCCTGGATTCTTGTATTCATTATTTTATTTTCTAGTACTCTTTTTTAAAAGATCTTTATATTCATATAATCTACATTACAAAATTCACCTATTTAAAGATTCCTTTTTGTTTGGGCATATGAACAGAGTTGTGCAGCCATCACCACAGTCTAAGTATAGAATGTTTTGATCACTCACCAAATCATCTCTGTACCTATTGGCAATCACTCATCCTCTCTCTTCCCAGCCTATGTAATCACTAATCTTTATATCGCTATACATTTGCCTATTCTCAAATCTCAAGACAATACTGTTTTTTGACCTGATTTTTTCAAGGTATATCCAGATTGTAGCATATGCAAGTATTTCTTTTCGTGTCAGAATGCTGTTTCATGGTATGGAGACATATGTCACATTTGCATATGCATTCATCAGTTGATGGACACTCAGCTGGTTTCTACTGTTAGCAATCATGAATAAATCTGTGAACATTTATGTACACATTTCTTATAGATGTATTTTTCATTTCTCTTGAGTATTTTCTTAGGGATGAAGTTGCTGGGTCATTTGCTAAATCTTCAGTTAAGAAATACTTAACTGTTTTTCAAAGTGGCTGAACCATTTTACATTGCTACCAGCAATGAGTAATAGTTGTACTTTCTCCACATCCTTACCAACCCTTGTTATTATCTGACCCCTTTAAAAAACAAAAAACAAGATTTATTGTTTTAACCAAAAGGCACAGCTAGAGAGAGAGAGGGAGAGACAAAGACTGAGAAAGATCTTCCATCCACTGCTTCACTCCCCAAATGGGCGCATCAGTCAGGGCTGGGCCAGGTTGAAGCCAGGAGGAGCTTTATACAGGTCTCCCAAGGACTTGGGCCATCCTCGCTACTTTCCCAGGTGCATTAGCAGGAAGCTGGATTGGAAGTGAAGTAGTTGATGTGGGCACTGCAAGGCAGCAGTTTAACCTTCTGTGCCACCCCATTATCTGACCTTTTGATTAAAGATCTCCTATTGGATATGCAAGGACATTTCCTTGTTACTTTGTATTTCTCTAATAACTAATGATGTTGAGTCTCTTCCCATGTACTTATTGGCCTTTTGATTAACTTTGGAAAAACATTGACATCCTTTGCTGTTTTTGTTCTTAGGTTATTTTGCATTATACCTTTGAGTTCTTATGCTTTAGGTATAAGTCTTCTATGAGATACATGTTTTAAAATATTCTCTATGATTGTGGAGTAGGACCCTTCTTTTAATGTGCTACAGCCTATCTTTGTTTCATTCAAGCTGCTTTATCCCAATGACTTGACTTCTGATTACTCATAATTTAATAACTTCTATCCATTTATGTCTTTAATGGACTTGCCATATCATCATGCCCTGTCTTCTGTGTACTTTTGATTCAAGTTTTGATACTAATCGAATTCTTAAACATTTTTGTCTCACTCATGACTCGTGGAGGTTTCTAAGATTGACTCCCTGTGGGTTAAGGGCCACTCTCTGGCCAAATAATATGTAGTTAAGGTGCTTTTGTGGCTTCTGTGAATTGCCTACCCTAGTAGGTCCTTGAATAAACTACTGAGGTGAATACTTTTCTTAACAAGGGAATGGTGGAGAACTTAAGTTTACTAGCTTTAATAGAGTAAGGAGTCATAAAACTGGAAGTATAGAATGCCAGTTATAACTATTTTACTTTATTTTATCACCTAGACAATGGGAATTAAGTGTTTACACACATCCAGTTTCAGAATTAAAACTGAGAAATTTTTCTTAAACCAAACTACATAGAATAATGTCTTTGATTCTCTCACACTGCAACTCGATGATTGCTTGCCTTTGACATTTAGCATGGAGGATGTAAGGTTGCTTTACTATGGATGGTAAATGATAAGGATGTGATGATATATATATTCTAAATTTAATACATTCTCAGACCTCTATGATCCCTCATAGTGTGACTATTTAGACAGTTCTTTAAACTGGAGACCTCAAAATAGTTTGAAGAAATTTCATAGTAATTCATGTCGATGAATAATGACTTGCCTTTACTATTGATATCTGGTCTCCTGGAGTATAGGGACTTCCTTTTTCATTTCTTGTTAACCCCTCAGTTTCCTAAAAGCACATCATATACAGTGAGCAACTGAAAATATCTTTAATATAAAGGTTGAAAGGAATTAGTGAATAGAAGGAATTTAGGAAGCTGTAACTTTCCTCCTGTTCCAGATGAAGTTATCCATAGGCATCATCAATCTTTGTAGGTTCATGATTCTTGCAAAATGGGAAATCAGGTCACTAGATCAAGACTTTCATACCTTGTCAGTGGTACACTTTTTCTTTCTGTAGAGGTAGACAGAAAGTAGGGGCCTTTGGATTTAACCCCAATGCATTTCTAAAACCTACCATATGGCTGCCTTGAATCTTCTTTCCTCTATTCTCTGGGCACTTAACTGCATCAGTGTACCTGATAGCAGTAGTAACAGAAAGTTTACCAGAAATACAAAAATATCTAATTAGAAGTGACTATAGCTAAAAATATAGCCCCTTTTTAGGCTGTAATCACAATAGGCACATGGAAAAAATAATTGGAGAGGAAAACATTATCATTATATCAGCTTTGGGAGAATATTTTTCTATGCATATTTCAATTAATTATTCAATTAAATATGCATGGTTTCAAGACAGTACTCTAGGGACATTTCTGGCCTCAGGCAATGCCCTCAGGTCTTCAGAGAATGTTTCAATTTTTAAATAAGACCTCAAAAAGACCTTGGTTAATATTTCTGATGAATTTATCCAAAGTGACTTTTTAATCATTTTTTTACGTTTGAAAATTTGCAGATTTTATTTTTCCCTATAGTAAATCAAAAGAAATTTCTGGGTCATCTTTTAATTCATTTTTTCACTTTTTTATTAAAGTATAAAATATATAACACTGATGGATTTTCACAAATGGAACACCTTTGTGTAACCATAAACCATGTTAAGTAATAGGTATTAACAGAACCTGAAACCCCCTGTCTTGTTCCTTTGCAGGCTCTGATCTGCCCCCATGTGTAACCGTATTAAAGTTTCCTATAATTGTAGATTTTGTTTTGAATTTCATGTAAATGATGTCATATAGACCTTATTTTTTATAAGAAACCCTCTTCTTTCAATATATGGACATCCATCCCTGTTACTGCCTGTGTTTGTAGATGTCTCCTTCTCATTAAGAGAAGTTTTGTTTTGGAAGATATTACCATTTATTTATTTATTCTATTATCCGTAGGCAATTGGTTTCAAGTTCACAGCACTGTATTTTACTGCTATAAACATTCTGGTACCATACTTCTTTTGCTGAATATACTTTGTTGGGATATACTGAAGAAACTGTTGGTTCACATAACATAGTCATTTTCTTTTGCTCCTGTAACAAGTTAGTACAGTTTTAGTGTCTCAAAAAACAATAAAAATTGAACATCTTGACAGTTTTAAAGTCAGAGTCTAAAGTGTGAGTTTAGGGATACCATCCTTCTCAAGGTTCTTGCCTTTTCCTTTTTATAGAGGCTATCTGTATTCTTTGAGTCATGGCATTTTCCTGCCCCTGACCTCTGCTTCCATCTTCACATTTTCTCTAACTGTCCCTGCTGTCCACCACTTACTAAGACCTCTGTAATTTATTTCATTAGGTTCCTCATAGGATAAATACCTAATCTCAAAACTCTTTTTTTTGGACGGGCAGAGTGGACAGTGAGAGAGAGAGAGAGACAGAGAGAAAGGTCTTCCTTTGCTGTTGGTTCACCCTCCAAAGGCCGCCTCAGCTAGCGTGCTGCAGCTGGCGTACCGTGCTGATCCGAAGGCAGGAGCCAGGTGCTTCTCCTGGTCTCCCATGGGGTGCAGGGCCCAAGGACTTGGGCCATCCTCCACTGCACTTCCAGGCCACAGCAGAGAGCTGGCCTGGAAGAGCTGCAACCAGGACAGAATCCGTAGCCCCGACCGGGACTAGAACCTGGCGTGCCGGCACCGCAGGCAGAGGATTAGCCTATTGAGCCATGGCGCCGGCCTTCAAAACACTTAATTTAATAACATAAATCATTTTTGTTAGATGAGGTAATATATTCACAAGTTCTAGGGTTTAGGATGCAGATTCAGGAGACCCTATTCTGCATACTACACAGGCTATATCAGTGTTCAACTTTAGGATATATTATCAGATAGGTTTCCAAAGAAGTTGAATCAGTTTACATTTTTACCAGCAATATATGAAAGTTCTTTCCTCCACATCTTCATCAATTGGTGGTAGATAGACTAATAAAGTTATCCACCGTTTGTACTTTTATGTTCACTTTTTTTTTAGGTTAGACAAATGTTATCTTTCATTTTCTTCTATTTCCATAGTTCTCAGTTTTTTTTAAGAAACCTTTTATTTAGTGAATACAAATTTTATAGGTACAGATTTAGGAATATAGCAGTTCTTCCCCCCATACCTGCCCTCCCACTCCAACTCCTGTCCCTCCTCCTACTCCCTCTCCCATCCCATTCTTCATTAAGATTCATTTTTAATTACCTATACAGAAGACCAACTCTATACTGTGAAGATTTCCACAATTTGCAGCCACACAGACACACAAAGTATAAAGTACTGTTTGAAAATAAGTTTTACTGTTAATTCTCATAGTACAACTCATTAAGGACAGCAGTCCTACATGTGGAGTAAGTGCACAGTGACTTTTGTTGTTGAATTAACAGTTGACACTCTTATTTATGATGTCAGTGATCACACAAGGCTCTTGACATGAGCTGCCAAGGCTATGGAAGCCTTTTGAGTTCACAAACTCCATCAGTATTTAGACAGGGCCATAAGCAAAGTGGAAGTTCTCTCCCTTCAGAGATAAGTACCTCCTTCTTTGATGGTCCCTTCTTTCCACTGGGATCTCATTCACAGAGATCCTTCATTACGATAATTTTTTGCCACAGTGTCTTGGCTTTCCATGCCTGAAATGCTTTCATGGGCTTTTTGGCCAGATCTGAATGCCTTAAGGGCTGATTCCAAGATCAGAGTGCTATTTAGGGTGTTTGTCATTCTATGAATCTGCTGTGTGGACTGCTTCCCATGTTGGAACATTCTCTCCTTTTTAATTCTATCTATTAATATTACCAGACACTTGGTCTTATTTATGTGATCCCTTTGATACTTACTCCAATCTATATGATCAATTACACACTTAATATGATCACTTTAACACATAAAATGATGTTAGTACTACCCAGCTTAATGAGATTTGGAGTCCCATGGCAAATTTTTAGCTTTGTGCTTAAGGGTGAATCCATGGGAATGTGCGCTGAACTGTACATCTCCTCCCTCTCTTATTCCCCCTTTTATTTTTTCTGGGATCTATTTTCAATTGGATTTATACACCTATAAACAATTCTATGTTAAGTAAAGAGTTTGACTAATGATATTAAGTACAAAAATAAAATAATAAAAATAAAATAAGATAATAAACTCTTCCTCGACAGTCAAGACAAGGGCTCTTCAAGTCATTGCTTCTCAAAGTGTCAATTTCACTTCTACAGGTTTCATTTTAGGTGCTCTGTTAGTGGTCACAGATCAGGGAGAACATATGGTATTTGTCCCTTTGGGACTGGCTTATTTCACTATTTTTTTTTTTGACAGGCAGAGTGGACAGTGAGAGAGAGAGACAGAGAGAAAGGTCTTCCTTTGCCATTGGTTCACCCTCCAATGGCCGCCGCGGCCGGTGCGCTGTGGCCGGCGCACCGCGCTGATCCAATGGCAGGAGCCAGGAGCCAGGTGCTTTTCCTGGTCTCCCATGGGGTGCAGGGCCCAAGCACCTGGGCCATCCTCCACTGCACTCCCTGGCCACAGCAGAGAGCTGGCCTGGAAGAGGGGCAACTGGGACAGAATCCGGCACCCCGACCGGGACTAGAACCCGGTGTGCCAGCGCTGCTAGGCGGAGGATTAGCCTAGTGAGCCGCAGCGCCGGCCCATTATTTCACTAATTTAATGTTTTCCAGATTCATAAATTTTGTTGCAAATGACCAGATTTCATTTTTTTTTCACTGCTGTGCAGTATTCCATAGAGTACATATCACAAAATTTCTTTATCCAGACTTTGGTTGATGGGCATTTAGGTTGATTACATGTTTAGCTATTGTGAATTGAGCTGCAATAATCATTGAGGTGCAGATAACTTTTATTTGCTGATTTCATTTCTCTTGGGTAAATTTCAAAGAGTGGGATGACTGAGTTGTATGGTAGGACCATATTCAGATTTCTGAGGTCTCTCCAAACTGTCTTCCATAGTGGTTTTATTCCCACCAATAGTGGATTAAGGAACCTTGTTCCGCACATCCTTGCCAGCATCTGTTGTTAGTTGATTTCTGTATGAAAGCCATTCTAACCAGGGTGAACTAAAAACTCATTATGGTTTTAATTTGCATTTCACTTACAGCTGACAGTGATCCTGAACATTTTCTCATGAGTCTGTTGGGAATTTGGATTTCTTCTTTTGAAAAATGTCTGTTTAAGTCCTTAGCCCATTTCTTACCTGAGTTGTTTTGTTGTTGTGGAGTTTCTTGATCTCTTTGTAGATTATGGTTATTAATACTTTATCAGTTGCATAGTTTGCAAATAATTTCTCCCATTCTGTCAGTTGCCTCTTCACTTTCCTGAGAGTTTCTCTTGCCATACAGAAACTTCTGAATTTGAAGTAATCCCATTTGTTAATTTTAGCTTGATTTCCTGTGCCTCTGGGGTCTTTGCCAAGAACTCTTTGACTGTGACAATGTCTCTAATTTCTCCAATGTTCTCTAATAATTTGATGGTGTTGGGTCATAGATTTAGATCTTTAATCCGTGTTGAGTGGACTTTTGTGTATGTTGTAAGGTAGGGGTCTTGCTTGTACTTCTGCATGTGAAAATCCAGTCTCTCCAGCACCCTATGTTGAAGAGACTGTCCTTGCTCCAGGGATTGGTTTTAGCTCCTTGAAAAAATATAAGCTGGTTGTAGATATTTGGATTGATTTCTGGTGTTTCTATTCAGTTCCATTGGTCTACCCACCTATTTTTTTTTTTTTTTTTTGCCAGAACCAAGCTGTTTTGATTATAACTGCCTTGTAACATGTCTTCAAATATGGTATTGTGATGCCTCTCGCTTTTTTTTTTGTTATATAAGATTGCTTTAGCTATTTGAAATCTCCTGTGCCTCCATATGAATTTCATTTTTTCTAGATATGAGAAGAATGTCTTTGATATTTTGATTGGGATTGCATTGATTCTGTAAATTGCTTTAAGAAGAATGGACATTTTGATATTGATTCTTCCAATCTGTGATCACAGAAGAGTTTTCCATTTTTTGCATCTTCTATTTCTTTCTTTAATGTTTTTTAAATTCTCATCGTAGTGATCTTTGACACCCTTGGTTAAATTTATTGCAAAGCATTTTTTTTTTGTGGCTATTGTGAATGGGATTGATCTTAGAAGTCCTTTCTTAGCAAGGCATTGTCTGTGTATACAAAGGCTGCTGATTTTTGTGTATTGACTTTATATCCTGCTATTTTACCAAACTCTTCTATGAGTTCCAATATTTCTCTCTCTCTTTTTTTTTTAAAGATTTATTTATTTACCTGAAAGTCTGAGTTACTCAGAGAGAGAAGAAAAGGGAGGGGGAGAGGGAGAGGGAGAGGGAGAGAGAGAGAGAGAGAGAGTGAGAGGTCTTCCATTCTCTGGTTCATGCCCTAGATGGCTGCAATGGCTGGAGCTGCATGGATCTAAAGCCAGGAACCAGGAGCTTCTTCTGGGTCTCCTACATAGGTTCAGGTACCCAAGGATTTGGGCCATCTTCTACTGCTTTCCCAGACCATAGCAGAGAGCTGGATCAGAAGTGGAGCAGCCAGGACGTGATATGGGATTCTGGCACATGGGATGCCGGCACCTCAGACGGCAGCATTACCTGCTGTGCCACAGCACCAGTCCCCCCAATAGTCTCTTAATAGAGTTTTTTGAATAGTGGCCTCACCCACTACAACCCACCAGATATTCACTGAAAGCAGACATTCCACTTATCTACAGAGTCATAGTACAAAGATAAAAGCTGCCCGAGCAAAAAAATAAACATGAAAATAATCAGAAGCAAATGCGCAAACTACTGAAATCCGTACAGGACATAAAAGAAAATTTCTCCCATGAAATTGAAATCTTAAAGAGAAACCAAAAGGCAATGAAGAATTCAATAGTATAAATAAAAAATTCAATAGAGAGCCTTCACAACAAAATCAGTGAAGCAAAAGGAAAAATATCGGATTTAGAAGACAAAGTACAAGAAATTATACAGTCAAACCAAAGACAAGATGAGGAAATTAGAAAACTAAAAAACACTGTTGGGAATCTACAGGATACTATAAAAAGACCCAATATACAGGTTCTAGGAGTTCCTGAAGGCATGGAAAGAGAGAAAGGATTAGAAGACCTTTTTAATGAAATAATAACAGAAGCTTCCTAGTTTGGAGAAAGAACGTGACATCCAAGTACAGGAAGCACATAGAACTCCTGATAGGCATGACCAGAAAAGATCCTCACTATGACACATTGTAATCAAACTTACCACAGTAAAACATAAAGAGAAGATTCTAAAATGTGCACAAGAGAAACGCCATATTACTTTCAGAGGATCTCCAATTAGACTCACAGTGGAGTTCTCATCAGAAACCCTACAGGCTAGAAGAGAATGGTGAGATATAGTCCAAATCTTAGGAGAAAAAAACTGTCGTCCCAGATTATAATACCCTGAAAAGCTCACTTTTATGAATGAAGTTGAGATAAAGACCCTCCATAACAAACAGAAATTGAAAGAATTTGTCACCAACCATCAAGCCCTACAAAAGATGCTTAAGCATGTGCTGCATGTAGAAACTTGGTAATCGCTATGAAAGAAAATAAAGGATGAAAGTCTCTCAGTAAAATTCAGAGGAAATTCAAAGTAAAAATTAGGAATATTTTTGGAAAAATGGTAGGGCACAGTTGTTACTTATCAATAGTCATCTTGAATGTAAATGGCCTCAACTCCCAAGTTAAAAGACACTGAGTAGCTGAATGGGTTAAAAAAAAAACTCATTTATTTTTCACTGTTCACTTTGATATCTTTTCCTCTGAAATACCTGTTCAAATTGTGTGCCATTTACAAGCTTTTGTATTTTATTGATTCTAGAGATATTTTGACAACGTTAAATATATACAATATTTTTATACACCTAAGTTTTATAAATCTAAAGATTATCCATGGAAATCATCATCTGTCTATGTATTTGGCACTTATAAAATAAGAATCCAGGTCAATAGTTCAATAATTTTTATTATTAATTTTTAAAAATAATTTTAACAGATGTATAAGATTATGTGTATTTATGGAATACTATGTGATATGTTGATGAATATATACAATATATAATGTCAAGTCACGGCAAATATATTTATCTCTAAACATTTAATATTTCTTTATGGTGAATCATCCAAAATCCTGTCTTCTGTCTTCTGTAGCTCTTCTGAAGTTGACTTGTTGCATGAATAACTGTTAAAATCATTGTCTCTGTGGGAGTGATACTTGGAGCATCTTACTTAGCCACCATCTTTGTTCCCAGAAGGAAAAGACTTGTATCTTGACAGTTTGATGCTTTTTCTTCTGTACCCATGAAGAAAAATACTTTGTTGCATGTATGAATTAAGAGTTTATATATCCATATACATATACATTTTTTAAAGATTTATTTTATTTATTTGAAAGACAGAGTTACAGAGAGAGGTAGAAATAGAGAGAGAGGTCTTCCATCCGCTGGTTCACTCCCCAGATGGCTGCAACAGCCAGAGCTGCACCGTTCTGAAGCCAGGAGCCAGGAGCTTCTTCCAGGTCTCCCATGTGGGTGTAGGAGCCCCAGGATTTTGGCCATCTTCTACTGCTTTCTCAGGCCATAGCAGAGAGCTGGATCGGAAGAGGAGCAGCCAGGACTAGAACCAGCGCCCAATGCCAGCACTTCAGGCCAGGGCATTAACCAGCTGCACCACAGCACCGGCCCCAAGAGTATATATTTTATGGGCTTCCTTTTCTTTTCTTTTTTATATTTATTTGAAAGGTAGAGTTATAGACAGTGAGAGAGAGAGACAGAGAAAGTTCTCCCTTCCATTGGTTCACCCCCCAAATGGCTGCTATGGCATGAGCTACGCTGATCTGAAGCCAGGAGCCAGGTGCTTCCTCCTGGTCTCCAATGCGGGTTCAGGGGCCCAAGCACTTGGGCCATCCTCCACTTCCCTCCCAGGCCACAGCAAAGAGCTGGACTAGAAGAGGAGCCACTGGGACTAGAACCTGGTGCTCATATGGGATGCCAGTGCCGCAGGCAGAGGATTAACCAAGTGAGCCATGGCACCATCCCACACTTATTTTCTTTAGATGAACAGCTGCTCTCATTTGAATATTCTTAAATATCAGTTATTAATTTTTACTGTTTATGATGAAATGTTTTGTATGCCATGTTTAGGAGATCATCATCTATTATACTATCTTGAAGATAATGTTGATAATGTTATGTTTCCACTGAAAGATTTATTTTCCTTTCAGTTAGAACAATAATCCATGCTTAATGGATTTTATGTATGGTATTAGACAGAGGTACAAGATTATTGTTTTTTTCTATATAGATATCCAATTGACTTCCTTTAAATGGGAAGAATTCTAGATCAAAATTCATGCTTTCTTGCATAAAAACTCTTAAGTAGTGAGATTGTATTACTGACAAAAGGACATGGAAAGGGTTGGGGGTAATATTCTGTTATGTGACAAAAGATTTATGAAATATTTAAGTTATTTAAATGGTATATCTGGGGAATAAGCCTCAGAGTTAAGATATTCATATCCCATATCAGAGGTCTAATTGTAATTCTTGGTTCTGACTCCTGGCTGTATCTTCTTGCCAACAAATAGGAAGCAGTTGTGATGGCTCAAGTAGTTTGGACACTGTCACCCAAGGAGGAGAACTTGATTGAGTTCCTAGTACCTGACCTTGGTCTTACTCAGTACTAATGGTTGCTTACATTTGAGAAGTGAACCATTATGGGAGTGTTATCTCTCTGTGTCTGTCTCTTTCTCCTCTTTCTTGCTCTGTTGCTCAAAAAATTTTTTAAAAAAGAAATTAAAATTTTTATAAAAGTAGCAGTAATCAATTTAATATAGTAGAACTATTAAGATAACAAATTTGTGAATAAAACATACTAAAGAATTCATTATTTATCTGTATATCTATCATCTATTTGTGTCTGTCTGTCTCTCTCTCCATAATATATCATACACAACTAAAGAAGCTAGTTAGTATCTCTTGTACTATGCATCCATCTATTAGCCAATTTTTTTTTCTATTTTGTCATATTACCACAGGTTATGGTGTTACCTGATTTTTCACCACTATGTAATACAAGTTGGTTTTTGTATTGGCTCCAGTAATGTTTTGACACTGCCCTTGCACTGTTCATGAACTGTTTCCCAAAAAACCTTCTAGTTTTTGCCTAGTATATACACACATTTTACAGTTTGATGCAGTAATATCCCACTTGCATAACCAATTTCTGAATTTGTTTACTTGTTGCTATATAACAAAATGTCCAAAACTCAGTGGCAAGACACATAAACAATCATAGTATGTCATGAACATGTGGTTTAACCAAATAGTTATTCCACAAATCTTCCTTGGGGTATCTCATGGGGCTGTGATCAGAAGGCATTTCAGACATAGAAAGCCAAGATGATTCCCCTCACATGTATGTCCAGAGAACTGGAAAGAAACAAAGGAGAAAGTTGTGGACTTTTCTCCAAACCTATTGGAGTTCTTCATGAAGATAACTTCCTTATAATTTGTCTGATTCCAAGAGTAAAAACATAAGAGAAGTGGAAGCTGTGAGCCATCTTGGAGTCTGCTTAGAATTGCCAAGACACCACTCCTATAATATTCTGCTGGATTCTGTTTGCCAAATCCGTCCCAGTCTTACAGAAAAAGACACAAATTCTACCATCAATGGACATAGTAACAGAAAC
The DNA here is from genome assembly GCF_051225735.1 of Oryctolagus cuniculus. NCBI lineage: Eukaryota > Metazoa > Chordata > Mammalia > Lagomorpha > Leporidae > Oryctolagus > Oryctolagus cuniculus. The sequence goes on along the minus strand of NC_142868.1, from coordinate 37,776,141 downwards.
TTAAGGTGATGTTTAATCCATCAGGGACAGATTATTTCAAAATCATAATTATCTAAACTGAAGACAGAAAAAATTAAAATCAGAATAGTCAATACCTATTACAAATTAATTTCATGATAATAATCTTGCCATGAATGAATCCTCAGTCCCAGATAATTTCACTAGTAAATTTTATTAAACAAAACTAGAGAATAGCAATAGGACTAAAACATTATCTGGGACAGTCAGGTGAACTATAAACCTTCTGAGTTTGAACAAGAACATAGAAGAAAAGTCATTGCTTAAAAATACAAGGATATTAAAAATCATGAAATGAATAGCTTTATTCCAGTGTATATGAAACTGACAGTATGATTTAAGGAGAAAAATGTAACAACCTTTAGCCATTAAATTAACAGAATCAATACATTAAAGTCTTCTCTCAGAAACAAAACTAAACACAGGCTGAGGAGGTTCTTAAAGGTTAAGTTATAATAAATGTTCAAACTGTCACTCCCTATGATATGTGAGTCATTGCATAAACATAGAAAGAGCTTGTTTTCACTTTGTAATTCTAGCATGCAACTTGTTAAAATTTTAGATAGCATTTGTGAAAAGAAAGACTACAACCTATTTATTTCATCTATGTCCAGTGTTGTAAGAATATTCAATAAAATATTAGGAATATAAATCCAGGAGTGTGTACCTAAGAAACACATTCAGACAAGATAGAAGTTATTTCAGAAAAGAAAAGGTGATTTGACATTAGACAAATCTGCTATTGAAATTCCCCACAGAGGCTGGCGCTGTGGCTCAGCGGGTTAATGTCCTCGCCTGAAGTGCCGGCATCCCATATGGGCACCGGTTTGAGACCTGGCTGCTCTACTTCCAATCCAGCTCTCTGCTATGGCCTGGGAAAGTAGTTCGAGATGGCCCAAGTCCTTGGGCCCCTGCACCCATGCAGGAGAGCAGGAAGAATCTCATGGCTCCTGGCTTCAGATCAGTGCAGCTCCAGGCCATTGCAGCCAAATGGGGAGTGAACCATCGGCTGGAAGACCTCTCTCTCTCTCTCTCTGCCTCTCCTCTCTCTGTGTAACTCTGACTTTCAAATTAATAAATAAATCTTTAAGAAATTCCCCACAGTAAACTATAAGGAGGAAATAACTTTTTAACACATTTTTTAAAAGCATACGAAAAGTTTTATACATAATCATGGTTTTAAAAGAAGGAATAGTTAATGAGTAGTAGAAATTAATTCATAGAAAGTTATTTCCAAAAACTGTAATATACAATATCCATGATAGAGAAATGTTACAGGCATTTTCTTTAAAGGAGGAACAAATTAAAAAAGACTACTGTCGGCCGGCGCCGCGGCTCACTATGCTAATCCTCCGCTTAGCGGTGCCGGCACACTGGGTTCTAGTCCCGGTCGGGGTGCCGGATTCTGTCCCGGTTGCCCCTCTTCCAGGCCAGCCCTCTGCTGTGGCCAGGGAGTGCAGTGGAGGATGGCCCGAGTGCTTGGGCCCTGCACCCCATGGGAGACCAGGAAAAGCACCTGGCTCCTGGCTCCTGCCATCGGATCAGCGCAGTGCACTGGCTGCAGTGCGCAGGCCGCGGCGGCCATTGGAGGGTGAACCAATGGCAAAGGAAGACCTTTCTCTCTGTCTCTCTCTCTCACTGTCCACTCTGCCTGTCAAAAGAAAAAAAAAAAAAAGACTACTGTCTCAAAAATCTATAGCTGTCATAAATGTCAGCAATAGATAACTACAAAATGTAGCTTTAAAAACGTTATTTATAATAACAAAAAATAAGATACCTAAGAATAAACCTAACAAATATTAGATAGAACTTTCATGGAAAATATATTGAATCACCAATAAAGACATACAGACGACACAAATCGATTGAGAAATTTATCATGATCATGTTTATAAAGCCTCCACAAAATAAAGATGCCAGTTCTCCATAATCTAATTTATATATTTAAATTATTCCTAGTTTACCTGTTGGTTTTTATTTGTTTGAATTTGCCAGATCGAGCCTAAATGTACATGAAAGGACAAAGAAATAAAAAGAGCACAGTCCTGATATTTTTATGCTTATAGGAGAAAATTCATTCCACTAAGGCATAAGCACCGTGACAATTTAAATATTTTATATCTCAGTGGATATAAATAAAAGGCCTCAAAATATCTTCACATCTAGGAAGAATAAGTGCCACACTGGCATTACAATGAAAGATACATTTTCCCATATATGTTGTTAAAATTGGCTATCCATGTGGAAAAAAAAAAAAGAAATGTAAAAAGGACATCACAAAGAAATCTTCATAACCTTAAAAAATGAAATTCTTATTTAACAATTTTAAAAGACAACCATAAAGAAAAAGTGAAAACTTGAAGTGGAATGAGACCTTAAAAGAATAAAAAACCAAGCTTTTGAGTTGGAGAAAATATTTTCAACTTGTTTAAATTAAATACTATTTACTTCTCAGAAAATATAAAAAAATCTCTACAAACCAATGAGGAAAGAAAGCACAATTAAATAATAATGAGCTTTGACTCAAGCAAGAGGATATTCAGGAAATACACAAAAGTGGGTTTCAGTGCTTGATCAGTATACAAAGTGGCCATAGAACTTGCTCACAATCAGAGCAAAGCAAAAATCAAAGCAAGAGGAAGAACTGTTCATTTCTTGTGTAAAGAATGTAGACTTCAAGGCCAGCGTTGCAGCTCACTAGGCTAATCCTCTGCCTGTGGCGCCAGCACCCCGGGTTCTAGTTCTGGTTGGGATGCTGGATTCTGTCCTGGTTGCTCCTTTTCCAGTCCAGCTCTCTGCTGTGGCCCAGGAAGGCAGTGGAGGATGGCCCAAGTGCTTGGGCCCAGCACCTGCATGGGAGACCAGGAGGAGGCACCTGGCTCCTGGCTTCAGATCTGCGCAGCGTGCCGGCCGTGGCGGCCATTTGAGGGGTGAACCAACAGAAAAAGGAAGACCTTTCTCTCTCTCTGTCTCTCTCTCTCACTGTCTAACTGCCTGTCCAAAAAAAAAAAAAAAAAAAAAAAGAAGAAGAAGAATGTGGACTTCAGGCTGAGATTACTTGGGTTCCCATTCTGGTTCTGTCCCTGACAACCTGAGCAGCCTACTTCTGTGAGAGTTATTTTCCATCTCTTAGTCTGTTCTCTCAGCTGTAAAATGGAGGTGAAGTTAAACCTTCCTCACATGATTTTTCACCTTGGGACATACTAACTGTGTAGATGCATGTTCGACATAAAAACACTCCATAGCCCTAAGCCACTTAATACAACAAGATTTCATTGTGCTTTCATAAAATAGAAAATAATTATTAAGTTCAGTAACACCAAGTGTGGCAAGACAGATATAGCAGGAACTAATGTATGTCTGTTGAACACATACATGCAAAGTGATTTGGCATTAGTAGAATTAAAGGTACTTACGCCATAAGTGCTGAGCATTTCCATTTCTCAGAGACTTAAGACTATACACCGCTTTGTAGGTGTATGCTCTTACACATATGCATTTTGTACATGTGCACCAAGATGAACACACTGAGTTTTTATAAAGTACATTTCGGAGTGAAAAACAACTGGTTTCAGAAGATTATGCATAAAAATTATACCATACATTTTGGATAATTTAAAAGCAAAATGTTAATTTTGTATCACTTATCAATACTTGTACATGGAGAGGAAGCCTAAATACAAGTTTAGGAATGATAGATTCCAACTTCAGAATAGTGAAAGAAAGGATGAATTTGGGAGAATGTTCTGAGGACACGGTAGGAAGTGTGGCTTTGACGATATCTGCAATATTTTATTTATTCGAGAAATAAAGGAAGGGGAGGAAGGGAGAGAGAGGGGGAGGAGAGAAACAGGAGGAAAAGGAAGAAGATGTGGAGGAGGAGGAGACAGAGGAAGAGACTATAAAAAAATTAGTGTAATTGGTGGTGTTTATACAAATACTGTGTGTTTGTGCAGAGGTCATGAGCTTGTCAAACTGTATCCTGTGGGCCCAATTCTGTCTGCCACCTGTTTGTTTAAATAAAGCTGTATTAGAAAGCAACCATACATATTTGTTTATTTGTCATCCATGGCTACTTTTCTGTTTTAATGACAGAATTGAATAACTGTGACAGAGAATTTATGGTCTATAATTCTAAAATGTTTCTTAATGAAATCTTTAGAGAAAAAACATTCCAAATGGCATGCTGTACAATGTGCAGTTTTCCCATAATTTTTTTATGATTTTAAGAGTATGCATTAAAACTGTTAACGAGAATTGATTTTTGAGTGATTTTTATGCAAGGACATGTTAACAGTAACTCATTAACTTCTAATTTACTTCAAAGGTAAAAGCCAGAGAAAACTGTATGTAGTCCTGAGGAAAAAAAGAAATAATGAGAATATAGTATTCTTATGTTATAATCTATGTCCCAAATAAAATTCAATGTAGTTCTGTTTTCTCACTGCAGCTCTTAATCTACTGAATCATCCCGCCTCCTTCATTTTTTTTGCACCTCCTTCAGCAATTCAACATAATAGGCAATATTTTCATAACAGATAATATTTATTTAGCTGAGACCTGAATGTGAGGAGGGATAGTGAATTAGGCTAATTAGATCTTGAAAGTAATAGCTCAAGCCCAGTAGATTTATTTTCTCACAAAGCAATCTGAGGCTGCTCCTCCAAGAACGTGGAGGGACTCTCCTCTGTGCAGTTTATCAGGAACTGAGGCTAATGGCAGCTTGATCATCAAGCATATGTGAATTTAAGATCCTTCTCTCTGCTACCGGCCCAGAGAACGTTGACGGGCACTCTGGAGCTTTTACAAAACAGGACTGGATTATAACACATAGTACATATGCTCCCATTTTATTGGAGATCATTTGATCATATGGCCATAACTAACTGCAATTCTTTTTGAGAAATACAAGTTAGCTGTGCAGCCATAAGACAGCTATTACAGACAGGAAGAAGGTGTTATAAGCAGAAAGTATAGTGTTTTAAGTTGCAAGACAGAGGAGCATATTAGACCACTAATTATTTCAATCCACGAATATGGGAGATTTTTCTATTTCTTTTATAAGTCTTCTTCTATTTCTTTCTTTAATATTTTGTAATTTTCATGGAAAATGAAATTAAATGATGAATTTGTTTTAGAGCAAAAATGTTTGAAATCATGCAGTGTTTTAAAAATATGCATTTCCATGAGATTTTTGAAATTTATTCATAATACACAATAGAATGTTATTCAGCCTTCGTTTGAAAGCATGTATTAACATCGAGGACATGACAATAAACGAAGTGAACCAATCAAAGAGGAAATACTGCTTGATTCTATGTCAGATGCCTAAAATATCCAAACTCATAGAATCAGAGAGAACATTATTGGTAACTGAGGTGGGCAGAAGGGAAAATAGAATTGCCATTTAACACATATAAAGTTATATTTACAAGAGTAAGTTTGAGAGGAGCTGGCCCTGTGGTACAGTGGGTTAAAGTCCCAGACTGCAGCACCAGCATCCCATATGGACACCAGTTCGAGTCCCAACTGTTCCACTTCCAATCCAGCTCCCTGCTAATGCATCTGAGAAAGCAGCAAGTCCTTGGGCCCCTGCAACCATGTGATTGACCAAGAAGAAGCACCTGGTTCCTGGTTCAACTCAGCAGCAGCCCTTGAGGCCATTTGGGGAGTGAACCAGCAGATGGAAGTTTCTCTCCCTCTCTCTCTCTCTCTCTCTCACTTTCGCTCTCTCTTTCTCTCTCTCGCTATCTCTATCTCTTTCTGTAACTCTGTCTTTCAAATAAATAAAATAAATCTTTGAAAAAGTAACTTTGAGATATCTGTGCCTATATTTAATGATAACTCTAGTGTGCACTTAAAATTTTGTTAAGAGGGTTGATCAGGAATCTTTAGCATATATGCAAACACATGGAAACTGAACAACATACTCCTGAATGAATAGTGGGCCATAGGAGAAATCAAAAGAGAAATAAAAAAATTTCTGGAAACAAATGAAAACAACAGTACAACACATTAAAACCTATGGGATACTGCAAAAACAGTGTTAAGAGGAAGGTTCATAGCAATTGGTGCCTACATCAAGAAATCAGAACAGGACCAAATAAATGAGCTATTAGTGACCTTAAGAACTTAGAAAAACAACAGAAAACCAAACCCAAAATTAGTAGGAGAAAAGAAATAATTGAAATTAAAAAAATTTAATAAATTGAAATAAAAAATTATATCAGATCAGCAAAAGAGCTTTTTTAAAAAAAAATAACAAAATTGATACACCATTCACCCAACTAATCAAAAAAGACCCAAATCAATAAAATTAGAGATAAAAAGGAAATATAACAATAGATACTACAGAAATAAAAAGAATCAACAGGAATTACTACAAAGAGCTGTATGCCAACAAATCAGGAAACCTAGAAGAAATGGGTAGATTCTTGGACACATACAATCTACCAAAATTGAGCCATGAAGATATAGAAAGCCTAAACAGACCAATAACCAAGACAGAAATTGAATCAATAATAAAGACCCTCCCAACAAAGAAGAGCCCAGGACTGGAAGGCTGCACTGCTGAATTCTACCATACATTTAAAGGAGAACTAATTCCAGTTCTTCTCAAGCTATTCAAAAAAAAAAAGGCAAAAAGGAGGGAATCCTTACAAATTTCTTCTATGAAGCAAGCATTAATTCCTAAACTTGAAAAAGGTACAACAGAGAAATAGAACTACAGACCAATTTCCCTGATGAACATAGACACAAAAATCCTCAACACAATACTAGCTATTCAAATCCAACAACACATGAGAAAGATATTTCACCCTAACCAAGTGGGATTTATCCCTGGTATGCACAATGGTTCAATATATGCAAATACATAAATGTGATACATCACATTGACAAATTGAAAGTTAAAAATGCTATGTTAATAGATAACAGAGAAAGTTTGTAGATTGCAGAGAAAGCATTTGATAAAGTACAACATCATTTCATGATAAAAAATAATCTTAAGTAAATTGGGTATACAAGGCATATTTCTCAATCAAGGCAATATACCATAATACCACAGCCAGCATCACATAAAGGGAGAAAAGTTGGAAGCATTTCCACTAAGATCTAGAACCAGACAAGGATGCCCTCTTTCACCATTGTTATTCAGTGGAAGTTCTTTCCAGAGCTTTTTTTTTTTTTTTTTTTTTTTTAAGGAAACCAAAAAGAAAAAAGGAAACCAAAGGGATACAAAAGGGAAAGCAGGAAGTGAAATTATTAGAGAACATTGGGGAAACCCTGCAAGACATTGGCATAGGCAAAGACTTCATTGAAAAGACCTCAGAAGCACAGGCAATTAAAGCTAATATTGACAAATGGGATTACATCAAGCTGAGAAGGTTCCACACTGCAAAAGAAACACTCAGCAAAGTGAAGAGGCAAGCGACAGAATGGGAGAAAATGTTTGCACTATGCAACTGGTAAAGATTTAATATACAGAATCTATAAACAACTCAAAAAGCTCAGTAACAACAAAACAAACAATCTAGTTAAGAAATAGGCAAAGGTCTTGAACAGGCATTTTTCAAAAGAGGAAATATAAATTGCCAGCAGACACTTGAAAAAATCCCCAGTATCACTAGCCATCAGGGCTATGCAAATCAAAAACACAATGAGGTTTCACCTCATCCCAGTTAGAATGGCTTTGATTTAGAAATCAACAAAGAACAAATGCAGGCAAGGATGTGGGGAAAAAGATACCCTAATCTGTTGGTGGGAGTGTAAACTGGAGCAACTACTGTGCAAGACAGTTTAGAGATACCTCAGAAATCTGAATCTAGACCTACCATATGACCCAGCTATCCCACTCCTGGGAATTTACCCAAAGAAAATGAAATTAGCTTATGAAAAAGTTATCAGTACTCCCATGTTCATTGCAGCTCAATTCACAATAGATAAGGTACATAATCAACCCAAATGTTCATCAACTGTTGACTGGATAAAGAAATTATCCAGTTTTTTTTTTATGGGATATGTACATTATGGAATACTAAACAATGGTAAAAAATAATGAAATCCTGTCATTTGCAAGAATATGGATGCAACTGGAAAACATTATACTTAGTGAAATAAGCCAGTCCCAAAAAGAAAAGTACCATATGTTCTCCCTGATCTGTGGTAATACTAGAGTACCTGAAAGGTAATCTATGAAAGTGAAATTGACGCTTTGAGATGTGATGACTTTGAATAGCCTTTGTCTCGAATGTTGAGGAACAGTTCTTTTTTCATACTACTATTTCTTAAACTCTATACTTAGTGTAATGTTAATCTTATGTGTATAAAGTTAATTGAAAACAGATCTTAGTAAAAAATAAGAATGGGGATAGGAGATACTGGAGGAAGAAGGATAGGAGAGTGGGTGGGAAAAGTTACTATGTTCCTAAATTTGTGTATATGAAATGCATTGTTTGATACCTTAAATAAAAAAAATTTAAAAAGCAAATAATCAAGAAAAAATTAGAATCTAGAATTAATAGAAATAAGTGATTAATTGCATGGGGAGAAGCTCAGATCACTAAAAATACATACAAGTTAATTTATTTCTCCACTTGGAACAGTTGATATCAACAGATAAAAAATGCAGAAACAAATGACAGGCTTAAGGAAGTGAGGGATAGAGCCATTGGGGTAGGCATAAGATGATAATTTGGGGACATTGTTACCTGATTTGTGAGCCATTCAGGTAGCAATGATGAGAAGTTGACAGACATGTTTTGTTTTGGAATCCCTGTAAGATGTCTAGACGATGGCTGTAATTTGAAAATGCTCACTCTACAAATAATAATACATATATTGGGGGTTGTCAAGTTAAAAAGGGGGGGTGTGAATGACACAAATCTGTGGACTGCAGTTGTTTAAGGGTAGGCAGAGCAGGAAGATCCAGCTGAGAAAAAATAGAATAGCAGTAGAAAATAGAATAGCCTTGTGGCACAATTGGTTAAGCCTCTGCTTGCAATGCTGGCAAAAAAAAAAAAAAAAAAAAAATACCAGGTGTAGTTTGAGCTCTGGCCATTCAGCTATTAATCCAACTTCCTGCTAATGCACCTGACAAGGCAAGTAGTAGGTGGCCCAAATACTGGACCCCTGCCACCCTTCCTAGTAGGAGACTAGGCTGGAGTTGCTGGCCCCTGGCATTAGGCTGGCTCAGACCTAGCTGTTGCAGCTATTTGGGGAGTGAAGATCTCTTTCTCTGTGTGCATCTCTCTCTCTTCCTGTGAATTTCAAATAAATAAATAAACAAACCTTTTCCAACAATGGAATAACTGTGAATAGGAGGACAAACAGGAGCAGAAGATGGCAGTGAGGCTAAATATGTGCTCCACATCTCAAAGGCCACTGGGATTTGGCAGCAGTCTTTATTGTTGATTTCACTACAAGCCTTTGTAGGGAAAGGTGTTGCTGTGGGAGGTGAGAAGATAAAAAATACAGTTGAGAAAAAATGTGCAGTGAGAAACTGCAAACATTGAGGATTGATGGCTCTTCCAAGAAGCATAAACTTGGGAAAAAAGTAAACAGTAGCTACAAGGTGAATCCAAGCCATTTTGATTTTCAAAAAAGAAGAAAATTAAGCCTGCATGCTCTAAAAAAAAAAAAAAAGATGTTTGGCTGTAGATATAAATCTACAAGAGGGGGCCAGCACTCTGTCATAGTGCGTAAGGCCGCGCCACCTGCAGTGCCGGCATCCCATATGGGCGCTGGTTCAAGTCCTGGCTGCTCCATTTCTGATCCAGCTCTCTGCTATGGCCTGGGAAAGCAGTAGAGGTTGGCCCAAGTCCTTGGGCCCCTGCACCCGAGTTGGAGACTCAGAGGAAGCTCCTGGCTCCTGACTTTGGATCAGCACAGCTCCAGCCATTGCGGCCATCTGGGGAGTGAACTATCAGTTGGAAGACCTCTCTCTCCTCTCTCTCTCTTTCTCTCTCTCTTTCTCTCTCTCTCCTTTTCTCTCTCTCTGTCCTTGCCTCTCTGTAACTCTGCCTTTCAAATAAATACTTAAATCTACCATAGATTAAATATCACTAATGGAGCATGTTCTTTGAAAAAGATGGAAAACCAAGTTTAAAGATCAAAAGTTGAAGGACTAACTTTAAAAAAGCAGAGAGATACCCAATCCTGAGAGGAGGAGAAAAATATATGATAAAATATAGATAAAATATAGATGAGTTTGATTGTTTGGATTGTTGTAGTTCAAATACAATGATTTTAGATTTTTATTTTTTTTTATTTTGATGACATTTATTTATTTTTTTAAATTTGACAGATAGAGTTAGACAAATAGAGAGAGAGACAGAGAGAAAGGTCTTCCTTCCATTGGTTCACCCCCCAAATGGCCGCAACAGCCAGAGCTACACTGATCCTAAGCCAGGAGCCAGGTACTTCTTCCTGGTCTCTGACGTGGGTGCAGGTACCCAAGCACTTGGGCCATCCTCCACTGCCTTCCTGGGCCACAGCAGAGAGCTGGACTGGAAGAGGAGCAACCAGGATTAGAACCTGGCACCCATATGGGATGCTGTCGCTGCAGGCAGAGGATTAACCAAGTGAGCCACGGTGCCAGCCCCTTTAGTTTTTTCTTAAGTAGGACATACAATCATTTGCAAGGAATTTAAGCATTTGAGAAAACCTTAAAATTTTAACTCAGCAATTTTGGGAGCTAGTCATCATGTTCTACTTTATAATGCTAATAGGAAAATGTGGTTTTACAGATTAGTTTTAGTGTTTAATGTCACTATTTAAAGAAACAATGAATACCTTTAGTACTGGAATCCTATGTGTGTGGGGAGCAGGGTCCATCTCCCGCAACATGGCGGGGCGCCCGGGAGACAAATAAGTACTGAGACTGTGGACTGAAACTAACTCTATGCATCTGATCTCCCACCATATGGCTTTGAGAGAGAGTAAACAAATCTTACACAGCTGCTTCATTAATTAGCTGATTCCTGACCCAACCCCTGTTTGGAAGAAAGCGGCGTGCTCAGCACGTGGGCAGCAGAGCACGGATTGGTGGGAGAGGACTATAAAAGGGGAGAGAGACAACATGCCAGCCCCCTGAGAGAGTCGGTTGGAGAGCTCATTGATGCTGCTCCTCCGTGGAGGCGGGGGAGCGGCAGCAAATCTGGGAAGGGCCGGGGGAAAGAAAACAGCATCCGGTCCGGTGTCGTTCCTTCGCGAGTGGGGGAGCGACATATGTGTAAAATGTTGGGAGGAGTATATAAGGTATATTATGTTCCATAATATATATTATGGTCCAAGTCCTTAAATTTTTCAAATTATTTCAAGCACTTTATGACCTATGTAGAGGCACCTTTGTTTCAGGAAACCAATTCTAGGATGTTTTATAAGAGTCAGCTGACTTTTTAAATCAATCTTCTGCTTGATTTATTGCTTGATATGGGAAAACTACTAGTTTAGTTGAATTTACTGCTGGCATATGGTTGTTGGAATATTGATATTTAACAATGATTAGACTGCATTCCTAATCTTTTTTCCTGATAGTCTCTTATCATTTTATTGGATTATGAATGAATCTTATGTTTTTTTTTCTACTTATATTTTAAAGGATTTTTTTCAGATAAAATTAAAGAAAAAATTCCCACATCATTAGTTCTTATTATTGAAGCCATAACATGTGTAAGAGCCTACATGTCTGTTAACCTGGATACTACATATATTATTAGCTGAGAAAAAGGAGGTTGGTTTGTTTATTGTCAGATCATTTTCTGTGACTTACATAGTTAGTTGCCAGTCTTAGACTCCTTAGAATATGCTATATCCAGCATTTTTTTTTCAGGTTCAATGCACTGGGATTAATATTTTAGACATTGCAATTTATGCTGAGGACTATTTAATCATTCACATTCTTCCTATTCTCTTCTCCAGAAAAAAATAATTTGCCTTTAATGTCCCCTGTTTTCATTGCCACACTTACCATAATGCTTTTTGACACATATTATAGGGTTTTGAAAGTCACAGATCCAAATGTTTGCACTTTACTGTGTTTGTTTTATCATTCCAAGGAACTGCTAAAGCAAAGAAAGGTTGAGAAAGCTTATTTTACTCTAATGGAGTAGGCATGTAAAACAGTTTGCTGTAATCAAATAGCAGAATCACAAAAAGTTAAACTATCAGACTCTATAAGTATCTTGGTTTTGAATATGGAGAAGTAGCCTAAGGAAAAATAAAGGATAGTATAGTGAGCCTGCTTAAGGTGCTTTGATTAGGTTAATACCTTCTAGTAATAGAATTGTCATGTTTACCAGATAGAATTACAGAAATTCCAGTCATATTTGAATAATATGTAATTTACATTTGTCAAAATTTGTTTGGGAATCTTGTGTTTGATCTGGGATCCCTACCTGAATATAGTCAGAATACAGATGAGTGGAGACAAGCCATCTTTCAAAGCCTGTTATATTCTTGCGTGATAAGAGCAGTGAAAGCAGTGTTTCTTTGGGTTAGAAAAATGAAGTAGTGAGGTTTGTGATGAAGTTGAGGGTGCTGTTTTGTAGGAAGAGTAACCTAATGGGAAGGTAATCTGAAGTATAAAAAGGAGAGAGTACACAAAATCATTATTAACACCAGCCACTCTCTTCTTCCTGTTTTGTTGCTGCCTAAACACCATGCAGCTGTGTGGCCTTTGAATGGACAGATTTAGGTTTGAATCGGAGCTGTGTCAGATCTCACAAGTTGATAGTCCTTAGGGTAATTAACATTGCTGAATCATACTTATCCCAGCTATAATATCACAGGGTTATTAGGAAGACTTGGATCAAAGTCTTTCCCATACAAGGTTAAAGGATTGATGCCTAGGAATCCAGAAGTGCCAGTTGTTCAGACTTCACATTATGGAGACAGCTACATTAACATTTTGGGAAGTATCTCCAAGAGAATTTGTACAGTCACAAAATTAGAGGTATTAATGGCAAATATTAATCATACAACATTAAATTTATACTCTGTAGTATGCTATAAGATGTGATTTGTATTAATACTGAAATTATCTTTTAAATATAAAATTTGTTACCATACTTCAGCTATCAACAGGATAAACTTGTCATAACACATGGATGCATGGGTTTTAATTTATTAAATGAAAACACAAATTTTTAACTGTTACTTTAGCATCCATACATTTTTAACTTTATGAGATCCTACAAAGAAAGTTCTTTCTCTTGACTTTGAAATTGTCACTTCTTTTGCATTATATTTTGTTTCTCCATTTCCCTGGGTTCTCTGTCTTCATGGTTCAACCAAGTTCATATTCTCTGTGTGTATGTGTCTTAAACAGTTTAATTTTCTTTAAGTTATACAAACTTCATGTATTTTATCTATACTGACTTAGGAACATAGTGATATTTCCCACCCTACCCTCCCTCCTGCCAACATTCCAACCCTTCTTCTACTTCCTCCTCACATTACCACTCTTAATTTTTACAAAGACGTTATTTTCAGCTTACTTAATGATCATAAGGTTAACCCTATACTAAGAGTTCAACAAATAGTATGAAGAAAAAAACTGTTCCTCAACAGAAGAGACAAGGGCTATAAACAATCATTGAATCTCAAAATGCCCATTTCTTTCCAATACATCACATTTTAGGTACTCTATTAATTACCACAAATCAGAGAGAACATGTGGTATTTGTCTTTTGGGGATTGGCTTATTTCACTAAGTATAATGGTTTCCAGTTGCATACATTTTGTTGTAAAAGACAGGATTTCTTTTTTTGACAGGCAAAGTGGACAGTGAGAGAGAGACAGAGAGAAAGGTTTTCCTTTTGCCGTTGGTTCATCCCCCAGTGGCCGCTGTGGCCAGCATGCTGCGGCTGGCACACCACGCAGATCTGAAGCCAGGAGCCAGGTGCTTCCCCCTGGTCTCCCATGCGGGTGCAGGGCCCAAGGACCTGGGACATCCTCCACTGCACTCCCGGGCCACAGCAGAGAGCTGGCCTGGAAGAGGAGCAACCAGCACAGAATCCAGCACCTCGACTGGGACTAGAACCCGGGTGCTGGTGCCGCAGGTGGAGGATTAGCCTATTGAGCTGCGGTGCCGGCAAAGATTTCATTTTTTAACAGCTGAGTAGTACTCCATAGTGTATATATACCATAATTTTTTTTATCTAGTCATCAGTTGATGGACTTCTGGGTTTATTCCATATCTTAGCTATTGTGAATTGAGCTGCAATGAACATGGGGGTACAAATAACTCTTTCATATGCTGATTTCATTTTGATTTGGGTAAATTTCCAGGTGTGGGATGGCTGTATCATAGGTAGGTCTAGATTCAGATTTCTGAGGTATCTCCATACTGTCTTCCACAGTGGCTTCATCAGTTTACATTCTCACAAACAGATTAGGGTACATTTTTCACCCACGTCCTCACCAACATTTGTTGTTTGTTGATTTCTGTATGAAAACGATTATAACTGGGCGAGATGAAACCTCATTGTGGTTTTTATTTGCATTTCTCTGATGGCTAGTGATCCTGGGGATTTTTTCAAATGTCTGTTGGCTTTTTAAATTTTCTATCTTGAAAAATGCCTGTTCAAGCCATTTGCCCGTTTCTTAACTGTTATTTGTGTTCTTGTTATTAAATTTCATTCTGTTTATATATTCTGGATATTAACCCTTTATCAGTTGCTTAGTTTGCAAACATTTTCTCCCATTCCATCATTTGCCTCTTCACTTTGCTGAGTGTTTCTTTTGCAGTGTGGAACCTTCTCAGCTTGATGTAATCCCATTTGTCAATATTAGCTTTGATTGCCTGTGCTTATGGGGTCTTTTTCAAGAAGTCTTTGCCTATGCCAATGTCTTGGAGGGTTTCTCCAATGTTTTGTGGTAATTTGATTGTGTCAGGTCATAGATTTAGGTCTTTGATCCATTTTGAGAGGATTTTTCTGTAAGGTATGAGGTAGGGGTCTCATTTCATACTTCTGCATGTGGAGATTCAGTTTTCCCAGCACCATCAAACAGCTTTTGTTATTTCTACCTATGTCATTTGACAAGCTATTTTACTTCTCTTTGCTTTGATATCTTTATATGAAAAATGGGAAGCAAATTATGCCTAACACATAAGATTGTTGTTAAAATTAAATAATATATACTTCAAATATTTAAAATAGCATCTTGGGGCCCACTCCATGGCTCAGCATGTAAAGCTGCCACCTTCAATGCCGGCATCCCATATGACCTGGAAGAAGCTCCTGGCTCCTGGCTTTGGGTCAGCCCAGCTCCAGCCAACACTGCCATTTGGGACATGAACTAGCAGATGGAAGACCTTTCCTTCTTTCTCTGTCACTGCCTCTCTGTAACTCTGCCTTTCAAATAAATGAAAAAATATTTTTTAAAAAGTATCTTGCCCACGGTAAGGCTTTGTTGTATCAAATAAAATGTTTGCTTCATGAATAAATAAGCCCTTTGCTTCCCATTTTCTGCACGTTGCACAGACATGTTGTGTTGATTAGCAACTGAAATAAACAGAAAGGCCCATGGGCTTCAGTCAAGGCATTGACTTAGAGAAGTGCCATGACACCCCTTTGGTAGAAGCCTATCTATAAGATCATTAAAGTTCTTTCATTATAAGCATAAAGAGCAGGCTTATCTTTTGTACCCACTACTTTGTTTAACTGAGAATCAATGTTCATCACCTTATTACTGGTTGTTACTGGGTTTTGCGGACCTATTCTCTCAGGATTAGGTGCATTTTACCAGGGTTCTAGTTAACTCTGCCTGCCATTCAAAGATATGACACTTGGTAGCTATGATCCGTGATTCCAGTCTACTAAAAAGAACTAATATTTCAATATTATACCAGATAGTTATTTGGTTTTATGAGTTTTTTTTAGAAATAAGGTCACATAAATAATATCCGTATTTGTTTCATTCCCGGTGCATAAAGTATTATATATTCCTTAAGTATTTGTTGAATTCGTTCTGAAGCAGACTGCCTGAATCCAAACCTGATTCTCCCATTTATTTGGCTTTTGATGTTTGGCAGCTACTTAATTGTTCTAAGTTATAATTTCCTCAGTTTATGAAATGAGAATAATCTTAGAAGATTTTTTGAGAATTAGAGCAGCATGCATATGTTTGCTTTTATATGTACATATATTTAATTAATCTACATTTAGCTAAAGTCTGTGAATGTGTATGTGTGTGCATACATGAGTGTATAAATGCATGTGTGTATAAATGTGTACTCTTAGAAAACTACCTAGTCTCAGAGACGTGATCAAAAAATGTTATATGTTTGCTATCTTAGTTATATTGTATTATGGTCTGGAGAAGTCTCCTGATTTTCTTTTAGAATTACAACATTCACAAAACAAACCCTCTTTCAGCCATGTTATAGCCCTATATATTTTCAAACTTTATGATTTATACCAGTGTTATAAATATGATATGCATAGTTTTCTTTCTTTCTTTCTTTCTTTTTTTTTTTTTTGAATGAAAAGAGAAAGTGCATGCAAAACACATAGCCAGTGCTTGGTAGCCAGTGCTTGGTGGAATGTCACTGAAGTGTAGATTAAGGATTTAGTATTTGGAAAAAATGAGGGCAGTGCAACACTGAGCTTTGGAAGAGTGGGTAGAAAAATAGGTATCTTGAGAACTGTGGAAAAAACAAGTGTGAGGGGTGACATTGTGGAATAGCAGGTTAAGCTTCCCCCTCGGTTGCTGATATCCCAAATGGTCTCGAGTTCGAGACCCAGCTGCTTCACTTCCCATCCAGCTCCCTGCTAATGCACCTGGGAAAGCAGGGGAAGATGACCGAAATGCTTGGACACCTGAACCCATGTCAGAGATCCAGAAGAAGCCCCTGACTCCTGGCTTTGGCCTAGCCCAGCCCCAGTCGTTGCAGCCATTTAGGGAGTGAGCCAGCAAATGAAAGGGGTGTGTGTGTGTGTGTGTGTGTGTGTATCTTCTTCTCTCTCTCTGTAACTCTTTCAAATAAATAATTTTTTAAAAAAAAGCAAGAAGTCTGGGTTTTGTTCTCAACACAGAGCAGGGTTCTGCCTGAGACTGTACAGGGAAGAAAGGGTGAAAACCTCTTCATGGAGATGCTTCCTGATGAATTAGGTAAAACAGAAATACCTGTTCATTTTTATAGAATTGAACAATTGCCACAGGTATTATATAGACCCAACACATCCTTTAATACACCATTTTGGCAATGGACAGCTGGTTTTAGAATTGTCACAATTTCAGTTTTAAAAGCATTGAAAGAATTGTTGCAGAAATGGGACTGGCTATGAGGTCCTGAATGCATACTCCTGAAGATACTGGTTACTCATACACACAATAAAATCATTCATGAACACAAGCAAGAATAAAATCCTAGGCTGATAACAGTTCTTATTTATGGGTAGAGTTATAAACATACATTAGGAACCTCTCAGCAGAAATACAAGAAGGTGATGAAAGTATGTATGGTATTTGCAAACAAGCTGCTGGCAATCGAATCCCCCTTTATTCTCTACAGAAAAACAAAATAGGGAAAGGAGTTTACAGTGTAGACAGAATAAACCAATTTGAACAATGAAGTCCATGGTTCTCTTAATAACAAACCCAAAAAAAAACCTCATTCTACTGCTGTTTTGACACAAGAATACCTTTGTGGCTGCCAAGAAGGCAATAGTTATTTCTTAACATCAGTAAATCATCTGCCACTGTCTCAAATGGTTTTACAAATTGATGCAAATAGTGTTCAAAGTAAAGCTGCTTCCCATAATGGAGACTGGCACTGGGTCCTGATAAATGGCATTATGAAAATTTCTGATCATTTCTGCAGGAGTCAGTATTAGTTTTCTCCAATTTCTTTATTACTGAATCCATATAGTAATGTAATTGACATTAAATGTAGAAGACAGCTTGACATAACTTGAATTAAGGTAACCTTAAGTCCAAGAGAAACCAGATATTCAAGTTAGAAGTCCAACCTTTGAAAATTCAGAGGTCCAGTCTGAATGGTGAAGAAATAGGCTCACTGGAAGAACCAACACACATCTTGTGGAAGCACACATCTCATGGGAGGAAGAGAGAAGACCACAGTGAAAGTGAGACAGAGTGGCAATACAGATGACCAGTAAGTACAAAACAATGACTATCTGTCAATTAAATTACAATTGGCCAAGTTATATTCTCTTTGATAAAATGTCTAGGAAGTATAAAATGAACAAAGGTTTTCTTCTTTTGTTTTCTCACCAAAAGACTACAGAATCAGTGATGAATAGTTTAATAAACTATCATCATCCATACTATACAATATAAGGAAGTGCTATGTCAGACTATGAATTATTTCACTGAGCCATTTCTATGAATGATTGCCAATACTTAATTGATGCTTATTCTGTTCTTTGGACCTTCCATGTGCTACTTCATTTCATGTATATGAAAATAATATGAGATTTGTGCTATCATCAGCTTGATGTTACTGCTGAAGAAACAGAGGCAAACATAGGTGAAGTAACTTTCCTGAGGTCACACACTCAGTAAGTGGGCATATTGGAATGGGAGCCAGTTTTCTGGCTTAAGCAGCCATGTCTTAGCTGCAACACTTCCTGGTTTGGAAAAGTATGTTGTAGCTTCTGAGTCTAAAACAACATCCAGGCTCTCTGAGATTTTGTGGTATAGGAGTACACTGTGATTGTCTTCGATCCAAATCATGCTTGGAGTTTTACAAACTTTCTCTTTTTCTCTTTCTCTTTCCCTCTTTCTCTTTCTCTTTCCCTCTTTCTCTTTCTCTTTCTCTTTCTCTTTCTCTTTCTTTCTCTTTTTCTTTCTTTCTCCCTCCGTCCCTCCCTCCCTCCCTCTCCCCCTCTCCCTTTCCCCCTCTCCCCGTCTCCCTCTCCCTCTCCTTCTCCTCCTTCTCTCCCCCTCTTTCTCTCTCTCTCCTTCTTTTCCTCTCTCTCTCTCCCTCTCCCTTTCTCCTTCTCTCCCTCTTTCCCTCTCTCCCCATTTGCAAATAAAATAATTTAAAATAAAAAATAAGCAAAGTTGATATGAGACTGTTGAATATGCAGCATCTGGAGGGAATAATTTATGGTTTTAGAAAATTTTTTTATTTTTTAAATTCATTGGAGTATCTTAATAGTTTGAATTAAATAAATTTAAAACATAATCAGCGAGTAGTAAAAAACTTCATTGTCTCTCAACAGAGGTGATTTTTTTTAACTTGAGGCCACTAAAATGATTTTTTAAATTTGAGAAACAGAAAACTAGCTAGTAAAATTTAAAAGTCACCTTATGCTTCAATATGTAGTATTTTCTTAAGAGATTCTGAGATCCTATATTCTGAGACCCATACTCTATTTAGTCAGCATTTTTGCATACACATATGAATGTTAACAATTAGGCAGCTACATTTTTCATTAATTTGCACTCACTGTTTACAGGTAATGGCTAAATTGCTGTAAATAGTAGGTGGGCAGAATTACACATAGTCTTTACCTTCATGAAGCTGTAGTCTGGGTTCAAGTAGTTATTAACCAAATAATCTCATCAATAAATGAAATATCACAAGTAGAAGGAGAGAAAGGAAGTAAAGAGAGGAAGTGAAACTATGTTAGCATACACATTATCCTTTTTTTTTAAGTTTTATTTATTTGAGAGACAGAATGAACTCTTGTCTGTTGGTTCCCTTCCCAAATGCCCCCAAAGCAGTATGGGGCTGGACCAAAGCTCAGAGTTGAGGACTCAATCTAGGTCTCCCATGTGGGTGACAGAAACACAACCGAGCCATCATCACTTCCTCCCAGGGTCTGAATTAATAAGAAACCTGAGTTAGGAGCCAGTGTAGAGTAACAATCCCAGGTACTCTGACATGATATTTGGGCACCTTACCCAGTGTATTATATGCTAGGCTAATTCCTCAATATCCATCATTTAAACTGAAGGGTCAAAAAAGCTTCCATAAAGAAGAGAAGCTCATATTGAAATAAAAATCGTGAGTGGCATTTTACTAGGCTAAGAGTGGGGAAAACATTCCATGTGGTAGGAACAGCACGTACAGGAGGGAGACTATTAAGTTTGAGGAATTGGCAAACAGAGAGAGTGCAGGATCGTGTGCCTCAAGATGAATCCAGAGTGAAAGAAAAAGCTTGAGATTTAGAATTTCATCCTGAGAGCAGTGAAAGATATTGGAAAGTTTATTTTTGTTTTTATTTCTTCTTGTTTCTAATATGAGTTTAGGGGAGGGAATAATCACAGGAGGAGATTTGGGTGTTATGTACACATGAGTGGAAACTGAAATTTGGACTTCAGCTGTCTCTGGTTTCTACTTATTTTCTTGGCAGTAATTCTGCACTCCATCACCTGAGATTTATTCAGTGAGTCATCTTTGTCCTTCTAGGGTGTCTTTGAGCAAGCCAAGTGGGCAGAGTCCTTAAAAAAAGGTATATACTCAGGGTTAGATGGGGAATCTGAAGAGAGATTTCTTGTATGATTTCATGTTTCATGATAGTTGTTGCTGGGCATCTTTTCAGAGTAGGTAATAAGAAGGATCACTTCTCCCTTCTCCTCCCCATTTGTAAACCAGTTAAAGTGATGTGTGAGATACACTGATGGAGATGTTGACTTTATAACTGGTGTGCTCGAGCTAGTGGTTACAATTACTTTAGAACACAGTTGGCATCCTGTCACTGTACCCTGAATGAATAATCTTACTTACACAGAACCACAGACCACTCCATCCCAATTACTCTCACCTCCCCAGGAGCAGCCCACAGGGTCATAGTCAGTTTTAATAAGATCCAGAAGAGCAGGAATTTCTGTGTATCTTGTAAAGGAAAATGGGAACAAAGAGTCAAAGGGAGAATGAGAGCCTATCTAGAACTACTCATCAGCCAGATGTCACTCCTTCCTGGAAAGGGGTGAGAGGTATGAAAAAGAAGCATATGGATTCCTCCCACATTGCTCCTCTGAGCTGTGCAGTGGGTATTTCTTCCATGCTTAGAAACAAGGGCAGTGGTGAATAAATGCTCCCCATAGCTTTTTAGCTGTATTTTTTTTTCTCAGTATTTCTTGGGGAGTTTGAGTTCATCCTACTGATCTTTTATATAAATGCACACACACACATATCAATATGTATCAATGTGTACATTTCAGATAAATAAAAGCAGGATTCAAAAAGTTCAGAAAAATGGAATTAAAAATAATGAGCTTTTTGAAATCCTTGCATATTTCACAAAGTATAACAGGTGGAAAAATGTTATAGCTTCTTTCCTTTTCTATATATAGCTTCAAAACTTATTTGTTTACATAGGCATAAATTGAATGCAACCTGTTCACAGTTATCAAACAACATAAAAGAGATGGGAGGAAATAAATACTTCTCCCAAAATGGAATTACTAGTAAGGGAATTTAAGTGGTTCCAAAGTCGTCTTCTCTCTTTTTCCTGTTTCTTTCTGAGTCTGTCAGTGGCCAGAAGCAATGGAACCAACCTGGAAACCTATTCCTACATTCCCCCTCCTGACTCCAGCAGTCTGGCCTTCTTGTGCTGCACTGACCATGCTCCCTTGTCCTCTTACTTCCCTTAAGGCCCAGGTAGTGGGGACGCTGAAGGATATGGAGGCTTGGGAGAATGGTGGAGTCTGATTGTTCTCCTATCTGTCTCCATCTTCAGGGTGGCAGTTGGGCAGTGGCTGAGTTTCTGGTGCTGTGGCTGGAACCCCTTCTGGGTGACCCTCCCTTCACTTGTTGGAGGATGCTCTGTCCCCTTGTCCTACAGGTCTGAACCTTCAGGAAGGAGCCTCTGTGTTGCCAGCCCTCTGGTGCTGCAGCATCTCCCGTGGGTTTCCTTCATCCCCACTCACCCTTTGTCAGTCCATTTGTTGCCTTCTACTCGACCAACATCTTTCTTGGTTTCCTGTTTCCTGCTGCAACCTTGAATGAAATGGGGAGAATCATTGTAATAAAGGTGAAAGCCATGTGTAAAATCAAAGTGCTGACAGCATGTTTTCAGAAGGAATAAGTCAACATTCTTCAGATATACAGACAAGTGTCATATAATTGAGATATGCATGATTTTATTTCTCTATATTAAATTTTATCATATGTTTATATAGGAAAAAGTTAGTCTATGTGGTTCAGTAATATCTAGGGTTTCAGACATCCACTGGGAGTCTTAGAAGCTATCTCCCACAGATAAGGAGCAATTATGCTTTTATTACTAGTGTATCATCATCATCATCATCATCATTACTGCTCAGCAAAGGTTAATGATATGTTTTGTTGTAATGATTTTATTTATTGTTAGATTGGACTTCACCCTCTGTCAAGTAATTTTTCAATATATTTTATTCATTTTAAAAGATTTATTTTATTTATTTGAAACAAAGAATTACAGAGAGAGGTAGAGCCAGAGGGAGAGAGAGGTCTTCCATCCACTGGTTCACTCCCCAAATGGCCATAACAGCCAGCACTGAGCTGATCCAAAGCCAGGAGCTTCTTCCAGGTCTCCCATGTGGGTGCAGGGGCCCAAGCACTTGGGCTATCTTCTGCTTTCCCAAGCCATAGCAGAGAGCTGGATTGGAAGTGGAGCGGTGCCCATACAGGATGCCAGCAGTGCAGGCCAGGGCTTTAACCTGCTGCACCACAGCGCCAGCCCTTATTTTATTAATTCTTTAAACCAAGATTCAAGACTATGTTCATCTGCCAATCCTGTTATTAAAGGGATGTCAATTAACTGAACCTGGATCTACATTTTCTGGACTGTTACTTTAAAAATATTTTGCCCCTATCTAAAAGTGATATTTCCAGAAGTGAAGTCTTGACTTTCATTAATTTCACATAGGAATTTAAAAACCCTGAGGACCAGACCTTATCTGTAATATTCACCACTGTTTCCCTGTAGGGCCTGACATTGAGTGATGTTTTCGATGTTCATTGACTAAAAGGAAGCAGGAGGTTAGACAAAAGGGAATGACTTTCTGTTCCTGCTCTTTAGCTGACAGTCAAGTAGTGAGATGCTGCATGACCTCGCTGTAGCCAGTAGTTTGGCCTTGGCCAGTGCTAGGCTCCTCTATGCTGTTTTTCCCTGTCCAATTATCATGTATTAATACGTTGAGAGCAAAAGCAGCGTTTACGCTTTAGCTCCTCCAATCATCCCAAAAAGCCTTTCTTTAATCAACTTTGTTTTGGTCTGCCAAAGCACATCTACCAGAACCATCTTTGTTGTCATCATCAGAACACATGGAACTCAACTTTCACTGCTTCATCTGTTCTGTGATAATTTCCTTTACCCTGTGGAGCAGATTAGAGCCTCCCTGTGGTCTCCTGCCATTGCACCCCATTTGTACATTTGTGCTCATATCCAGACACTATTGCTACTTGATTTTAATTGCTTGTTTATCTTTATTCTATATAAGCACCGTTAAGAGTAGAAACCATGTCTATTGAAGAAAAGAATCAGCAGCAATTTTGTAGTCCATACATTTCTAATGATAACAGTAACTCATACATGGCTACATTTGAGTATTAATTAAATATTATACACAAAAGATGGAAAACAGCACTGAGCACATGGTAAGTGAGGTACATATGTGTTAGCTCATTAAATCTTACAATGTTGATAGTATCACAAGTCTCATTGCACAGAAAAGAAACCATCTAACAGGAAATATTCAGTATGTGAGTGAATAGGAAACTATTTAAAACCATAATATATAGACCGTTTATTCCTTTATTGGAATGTTCTGTGCTTATATAAATAACATATTGAGTTTACAGGGCCTGCGCTGTGGCGCAGCAGGTTAATGCCCTGGCCTGAGGCACCAGCATCCCATATCGGTGCCGGTTCTAGTCCTGGCTGCTTCTCTTCCAATCCAGCTCTCTGCTATGGTCTGGGAAGGCAGTGGAAGATGCCCCAAGTCCTTGGGCCCCTGCACCCACGTGGGTGACATGGAAGAAGCTCCAGGCTCCTGGCTTCAGATCAGCACAGCTCCAGCCGTTGTAGTCATCTAGGGAGTGAACCAGCAGATGGAGGACCTCTCTATCTCTACCTCTCTCTGTTACTCTGTCTTTCAAATAAATAAAATAAATCTTAAAAAAATACTCAAGTTTAAAGAAATTCTATCAGGAAAGAATAGTTAAGATTCCCAAAGACTGTGAATGTAATATATTCTTTACCTTTCTCTGAAAATAATAGATTTCTTGTGATAAATTATATGCTAAATCCAATTTTGGCAGCCTTTGATAACCCCCATGATACAGAAATTATGTTGAAAAGTGAAACAAGGACAGAGCAACAAAACATACCTGACAGTTCCATATGACAGTAACTTGATTTCGGTTCTCAGTTCATTGTATCTGAACTGGAGAGCCACTGTACTTGTTACATTGAAGCAAGTTAATCTTAGTGAAATCAAGGACTGGGGGATTCACAGGTTGTGTAGGTCATTGAAGTGGTAAAAAACCTGGGTGAACTTGAAAGCAAAGCAGCACTGAAATGAATTAGGAAGCTACATGAAAAAGTACTAATTATATTTATGATTATTAAGATCATAGAAACACTCTAAGCTGAAATGGGAGGTATAAATGATAAAATAATTTATCCTTAGTATAATATCTTGAATATTTGGAAGGAACCAAAAAGGCAAAAGGCACTCAGAAAACCTAGATGAAATAATAGTGTAAAAATCCACTCAAAAGAACAGTAAAGAAAATACATTATTTTTGACTCATTCTTTGGAAAAGGGCCCATAAAGTGATTACCTAAACTAATCAACTCACTTGTTGAAAACAGACAAATAACACAAACAAAAAAAGCAAATGAAACTATTATCTAAAATAATATTCTTAATTTTTTGTATTCAAATTTTACATTAATCAGCTAGTTCATTATATAATTTAAAACATCAATTAGTAATTTTTGTAGTAAAAAACAAGTTATTCTGTATCTCCTTCGCTTTCCCACAGCCAGTTTCAGCTCCTCAGAGGCAACCATGTTCTGTATATCCATTGTATATTTCATGTTTGCTTAATTGCACATTGCTAGGCAATAAGCATTGAATATCATTTTAATTAAATATTTAATCAAAAATAGGTATGATAATGTTGTAAACTGTATCTCAACTTTAAAAGTAAAATTTATCAGTAAAATTTATTAAAATTGAATTGTTCTTTCCCCAAAGCAAATCATTTTTTGAGTTTATTATTTTTATTAGTCTAGCATTGTAATCTCAATTTATTTATTTCGTTGTATTTCTGGGAGTAAAATGAGCACAAAGTTGATTCTTCTTATAGAAGTTGAAGTGCAGTTCAATCCCCTTTCATTTTGTAAACTGAGTGCAATGTCATAGCACACTTCATTCTCTAGCTATGATGCTGCCTTGCAACTTGGTTGAGGCTTTATAGCTTGGCAGCTCATGTCAAGAGCCTTGGGTGATCACTGACATCAAAAATAGGAATGTTAATTGTTAAATTAGCAACAAGAGTCAGTGTACACGTACTCCCCATGTAGGACCTCTGTCCTTAATGAGTTGTAATACGAGAATTAACTGTAAAACTTGTTCACAAATACTACTTTATATTTTGTGTGTGTGGGGGTACAAATTGTTGAAATCTTTACTTAGTATAGAATTGGCCTTCTGTATATAAAGTTAATTAAAAATGAATCTTAATGAAGAATGGAATGGGAGAGGTAGTAGAGGAGGGACAGGAGTGGGGGTGAGAGGGCAGGTTTGTGGGGTTAGAACCACTATATTCTTAAAGCTGTACCTATGATATTTGTATTCATTAAAAGCTTTCTATTAAAAAAGCCTTATTAGCTAGGCTTTGTGAATTATCTAGCTAAGGAGATTGTATCGGTAAAGGGCAGCATGATGTGACAGAAGGAGTAGTGCAGAAGAGTGGCTTTGACTCAGCACTGCAGCTAGAGTTTTGGACAGCTTCTTTAACCACTTTATTATTTACAAAGGAGGCTGAGAATTAAGCCCAGGGAAGAATAAACTCAGGATTTCAATAAACATATCAATGAGAATGAAGTGTAGGAATGTTTGAGCACTGTGAAAGAGCCTTTTAGTCTAGAAATTATCATTGCTGAAAATGCTGTTTCTCTATCACTTAAGACTTATCTGGAGATTTCCAAAAAATAGGTCCTACTTCAGATCCATTGAATTAGAATTTCTCTGGCGAGGGATTAGAAGTTTTCATATTAACAAGATCTCTACTATCCAAAAGATTCAGATAGATAGACAAAAAACTTGAGAACTAGCTTTCTGGTACAGTAGGTTAAATTTCCACTTGCAAAGCTGGCATCCCATAGCCGTGTGCCAGTTAGCTTCTAACCCAGTTTCCTGCTAATGTGCTTGGGAAGGCACCAAAAGATAACCCAAATGCTTGGGATCCTACTGCTAACTATGTGAGAGATTGGGATGGAATTCCTGGCTCCTGGATTTGGCCTAGACCAGCCTTGCATAGGCATTTGGGGAGTGAACCAGTAAAAGTAAGACCAATCTCTCTCTCTTATTCATTCTCTCAATCTCTGTCTCTCTCTCCACCTCTGCCCCCAGTGTGTTTGTGTGTGTGTGTGTGTGTGTGTGTGTCTTCTTCTTTCTATCATTCTGCCTTTCATGTAAATAAATAAATCTAAGAAAACAATTTGTGGACTAGTGATAATGACAGTAGTATCAAATTTAAAAATGTTTATTCCATGGGGGCCAGTGCCGTGGCGTGGTGGCTTTAGCTGCTGTCTGTGGTGCCAGCATCCCATATGGGAGCCAGTTTGATACCCAGCTGCTCCATTTCCAATTCAGCCCTCTGCTATGCCCTTAGAGAGCAATAGAAGATGGCCCAAGTGCTTGGGCCCCTGCACCCATGTCAAGAACCCATAGGATGCTCCTGGCTCCTGGCTTTGGATTGGCCCGGCTCCTGATGTTGTGGCCATTTGAGAGTGGGCCAGCAGATGGAAGATCGATCTCTCTCTCTGTGCTTCTCTATAACTCTGCCTTTAAAATAAATAAATAAATATTTTAAAAATGTACATTTCATCACAAATGCTTAATGATATCATGACGAGGTTTCTAATTTGGCCATTGACTTTTAGAGCAACCATTTTGATTTCATTTTTGGAATTACTACCTAGACTCAGTATGAACTGGTAACAAGTCATTACTAGAAAGAGAGAAAAAAAAAGAGTGAGGGAGGGAAAGGTTGAGGAGACAGAGAGAGAGTGAGAGAGATAGAAATGTCTTTGATGCATAAATCCCAGGGAAGTTTCTTCATAAAAAGTTGAAATTAAAAGAATAGTGTAGTTAATTTTTTGTGTTATATCTTTCTGATAAATGAAAAGAATTAAAATTATTTCACAAATGTGATGTGAAATTGCATTCAGTGATCATAATACAATGCTGAAATGTTTAGGCTACATATTAAAAGACAACATTCCATGTTGATCAAGTATAACGGTGATTATTCATCATAATTATTTCAGAAAATAAGATAAAGGCAGTGATATATATATACAATCTGAAATAAATTAACTAAAGACCAAGAATGAGCATCTACCAAGTCAGTATTAGTAAATGTCATAGAAAATTTTATAGCCGGCGCTGTGGCTCAATAGGCTAATCCTCCGCCTGCGGCGACGGCACACTGGGTTCTAGTCCCTGTCGGGGTGCTGGATTCTTCCCGGTTGCCCCTCTTCTAGTCCAGCTCTCTGCTATTGCCCAGGAGTGCAGTGGAGGATGGCCCAAGTGCTTGGGCCTTGCACCCCATGGGAGACCAGGAGAAGCACCTGGCTCCAGGCTTCGATTCGGCACAGTGCGCTGGCCGCAGTGGCCATTGGAGGGTGAACCAACGGAAAAGGAAGACCTTTCTCTCTGTCTCTCACTGTCCACTCTGCCTGTCAAAAAAAAAAAAAGAAAATTTTATATAAATTTTTTATATGTAAATCCCTTCCTGGAATTGAATGCTTTGCATTAACCTCTCCAGATTTACAGAGCTTGCTAATTATAGTATTCTGAATAGATTATCCCTAAATGCCCACTTAGTTTGTTATAACATTGATGGAAGCAATTATAGAAAGACCTGGAAATCAGAGATAGAGCCTTTGTGGAAAAGAATGGGGTAAGATATATGATCTTTGCATAGTTCACATATGAAACAAGTCACATGGAATCTGGAGGACAACTAGGATTATTCAACAGCAACCTACTGTTGGCACAGGTGTTTGGACTCTAAAATAATTGGCTAACTAAGCATATCTGAGTTTGTCATTACCATTTAGCATCTCTGCTGCCCAGTGAAAGAACACTAAGCAAACGTGAAGAGTTTAGGATCAAATCTATAAATTTGCAAGCAAAATCAATTTTCAGAATATTTGCTTGGTACTGTTGAGCACAGATGACCAAATGGGCTCAGAAATCGCATACTTTTCCATCTGTTATGCTTAAGGGTTTGGATATTCCCCAGTCAGTAGCTGTTCAAAATGACATTTATGATAAGATCTCTAAATCCTGAAGACAAGCTTTGAATACAAAGAGATTTTATGGCAAAGCTGAACTAAAAGTTTAACTCAAGAATCCTCCATAAGTAAGAAAACACAAAGGTGTAAGATGCTTATTTGTCCTAAATTTTTAAGTACTTAGCTAAGAATTCAAGAAAAATCTCATATTTTACTGTAGATTTTTGCCTGTCATTCACTTACTTCACATCCTTAAAGAACATATTTTAGAAATATTTCAGGAGATAACTTGTGATCTCCAGGGAAGTACCTCATAAATAGTACTTCTTGGAACAGGACTTTGTGGCAGATGGTAAAATCAGTACTAGACAATAGCATTTGCTTGAGAATAACTATATGATATATAATAGCATTAAGTATCTTTGTGTTCTTCGTAATTATCACTCCATTTTTTTTTTTACTTTTATCACTTCATTTTAACAGATAAATCAACATTTATGTGATTAACTTGATTTACAGCTATACAGTAAACTCCCTGAGGACCAAAAATAAGATCTTCATCACTTTTTATCAACTATAGCAACAACACTATATCTTATACATCTTAAATAATACTAACATCAAGTGTTTACATAATGCATATGTGTGCTGGGTATAGTTTTAAGTACTCCAGATATATCACATTCAGTTGTAATAAGCCAGTGCCACAGGTGAGTATATTACCCCCATTTTGCAGATGTGGCAATTGAATAACATCATGGTTATTCAGCTTTACATAAATTAGAGCTACAAATGACAAGGGTGGGATTTAAGCCCTGGAAACTAGGCCTCAGAGTCTGTTTATTTTACATCCAAAAATATGACTAGCTATTAGACAATATTTGATGATATTTTTGGAAGGTAAAAGAAATATTCATTCACCAATTGTTTAATGAAGCCCTTTGATTTTCAGTCAATATAATATGCATGGAGAGGCTAAAGCAAATAAATAATTTTCAAAGAACAAAAGATAGGTTGATGTACTAACCCCCTGTAATTCAGAATGTGACCTTATTTGGAAATAGGATTGATACCAAAGTAATAAAATGAAAATAAAGTCATTAGGGTGTTCCCTAATCAAACAAGACTGGTGGCATTATAAAAGAGAAATTCAGACATAGAGATAGAATTGCAGTGGGAGCAATCAGGGAAATGCAAATCAAAACCACAATGAGGTTTCACCTCACCCAGGTTAGAATGGCTCACATTCAGAAATCTACCAACAATGGATGCTGGAGAGGATGTGGGAAAAAAAGGGACACTAACGCACTGTTGGTGGGAATGCAAACTGGTTAAGCCACTATGGAAGTCAATCTGGAGATTCCTCAGAAACCTGAAGATAACCATACCATACAACCCAACCATCCCAATCTTTGGAATTTACCCAAAGGAAATTTAATTGGCAAACAAAAAAGCAGTCTGCGCCTTAATGTTTATTGCAGCTCAATTCACAATAGCTAAGACCTGGAACCAACCCAAAAACCCATCAACAGTAGACTGGATAAAGAAATTATGGGACATGTACTCTATACAGCAGTCAAAAACAATGAAACCCGGTCATTTGCAACAAGATGGAGGACTCTGGAAAACATTATGCTGAGTGAATTAAGCCAGTCCCAAAGGGACAAATATCATATGTTCTCCCTGATCAGCGACAGCTAACTGAGCACCAAAGGGGAAACCTGTTGAAGTGAAATGGACACTATGAGAAACAGTGACTTGATTAGCTCTTGTCCTGATTGTTGATGTACAATGTAATACTTTATCCATTTTAGTATTTTTTTGTTCTAGTACTATTGGTTGAACTCTGTAATTAACACACAGTTATTCTTAGGTGTTTAAATTTTAACTGAAAAGTGATCCCTGTTAAATATTAGAGTGGGAATAAGAGAGGGAGGAGATGTACAATTTGGGACATGTTCAATCAGACTTGCCCCAAATGGTGGAGTTAGAAATGTGCCAGGGGATTCCAATTCAATCCCATCAAGGTGGCATGTACCAATGCCATCTCACTAGTCCAAGTGATCAACTTCAGTTCACAATTGATCACACTGATAGGTGTAAGAGTCAAAGGGATCACATAAACAAGACTAGTGTCTGCTAATACTAACTGATAGAATCAAAAAGGGAGAGAAAGATCCAACATGGGCAGCAGGATACACAGCAGACTCATAGAATGGCAGATGTCCTAAATAGCACTCTGGCCTCACAATCAGTCTTTAAGGCATCCGGATATGGCTGAAGAGCCCGTAAGAGTATTTTAGGCATGGAAAGCCAAGACACTGGCAAAAAAAAAAAAAAAAAAAAAAAAAAAAAAAAAAAAAACAGCTAAATGAAAGATCTCTGCGAGTGAGATCCCAGTGGAAAGAATGGGGCCATCAAAGAAGGAGGTACCTTTCTATGAAGGGAGGAGAGAACTTCCACTTTGACCATGACCCTGTTGGAATAAGATCCAAGTTTGCGAACCCAAAAGGCTTCCATAGCCTTGGGAACTCATGACTAGAGCCTAGGGACATTACTGACGCCATAAACAAGAGTGTCAAATTGTTAAATCAACAACAGGAGTCACTGTGTACTTACTTCTCATGTGGGATCTGTCCTTAATGTGTTGTCCAGTGTGAAGTAATGCTATAACTAGTACTCAAAAGGTATTTTACACTTTGTGTTTCTGTGTGGGTGCAAACTGATGAAATCTTTACTTCATATATACTGAATCGATCTTCTGTATATAAAGATAGTTAAAAATGAATCTTGATGTGAATGGAATGGGAGAGGGAGCAGGAGATGGAAGGGTTGCGAGTGGGAGGGAAATTATGGGGGGGAAGCCAATGTAATCCATAAACTGTACTTTGGAAATTTATATTTACTAAATAAAAAAAGAAAAAAATAAATAAAATACACCTTAAAGTAAAAGAAAAAAAAAGAATTGCAGTGGGAAGATCATGTGAACATACAGGGAGAATGCTGCTACTCTTGTCTACCCAAATACTTTTTCACAAAATGGCCAGTAAAGATATTCCTACACCATAAATCATACAAGGTTTCTACTATATTTAATACTTGATATTTGTTTCCTATTTTCCTTAAAATGAAATCCAGAATCCCTGCCACAGCACTGTCATGTTCTGGACCATGTCAGTTTTCCAACTCCACTTCACACCACTATTCCAGTACCAGTGTCCTAGGACTGCTCCACACAAAGTACCACCAGCTGGGAGGCTCAAACACTAGAAATTTTTTTTCTTTAAATTTTCCTAATTCAAGGTGTTAGCACAGTGAGTTTCTCCTGTGACTAATGTCCTTTGCTGGTAGATGGTCATCTTCTCTTGGTGTCTTCTTATAATCTCTTTGTCCTAAACTTCTTTTCTTACAAAGACACCAGCCCAGTCAGATTCAGATCCACCACAATTACCCTTGTTTTACCTTAATTCCCTCTTTAAATGCTCTATCTCCAAATCCAGTAATATCCTCAGGTACTGAGGATTAGGACTTTAACATACTAGGTTGAAGAGGATGGACAACGATTAGCCCATCACATTCCTAGTAAATAATATGTGAACAGTGTGACTTCCTGTTGATGGCACAAACAGCCAACTTTGTTCTTGCTTCAGGGGTTCACTTGCTTTCCTGTGCTCTTTTGTGGGTCTTCCTTCCCTCTTTCCTTTCTATTCTCATTGCCACCTTCTCAGAGGAGCCTTTTATGGACAGTTAACTTCTGAAGCACCAGCATCACCCACTCTTCCCTGATCCCAGTCTAGCTCAGCTTTTTTATTGTCTGTTTTCTTTCCTAAAATGAAACTTCCATTAGGAACCAACACTCTGATATGGAGTGTTAATCTCTGCACCAAATGTCTGCTCCTCAATGGATCTTTTTAGGAAAACAAATCACCACCATAGCAGTGGAAGATGGCCCAAGTCCTTGGGCCCCTGCACCCATGTAAAAGACTTGGGAGAAGCTCCTGGCTCCTGGCTTTGGATTGGCGCAGCTCCAGTCATTGCAGCCAATTGGGGAGTGAACCATCAGATGGAAGACCTCTCTCTCTCTCTCTCTCTCTCTCTCTCTCTCTCTCTCTGCCTCTCCTCTCTCTGTGTAACTCTGACTTTCAAATCAATAAATAAATCTTTTAAATAAAGAAAATTAAATGCAAATATAAGCTTCTTTTGAGGCAAGATTTTCTGTTTATTATCCAAGTATAGTTTTTCAGTAATGCACAGTTTCCATGAAATTTTTGAAGACACCACATATTTGTAATGGGGACTATCTCTAAATATCATCTACATTTCAGGGATATTGGGAGTAGGTGGTGGGATGGGACTGGGGATAGGAGGGCAGGTATGGGGGGAAGAACCATTATAATCCTAAACCTGTACCTATAAAATTTTACCTAATGAAATTTTATTTCATTAAATAAAAGCTTCTTTAAAAAATTCACTAAGTGTATCCCCTAAAGCATACAAATATCCGTCTTGATAGTGTAGGGGCAGGAAAAAAATATGTAATCTTTGCCCATAAACATTAGTTCCCACACAACAAATTCAAAATGAACTCAAGCACAAGGGTTTTTGGGTAATCACCACAGTGGAGACAAAATGGTACAATGAGCAACAGAAGCTCAGTAAATGATGTTGGAAAAGTAAAAAGAGAAATCAAGTAAAAAATGAACAAAATAGGGGCCAGTGCTATGGTCTAGTAGGCTAAGCCTCTGCCTGCAGTGCAGGCATCCCATATGGGTACTGGTTCTAGTCCCAGCTGTTTCTCTTCCAATCCAGCTCTCTGCTTAAGGCCTGGGAAAGCAGTGAAGATGGCCCAAATGCTTGGGCTCTGTACCTGTGCGGGAGACCTGGAAGAAGCTACTGATTTTGGATCAGCCCAGCTCCTGCCATTGTGGCCATTTGGGGATGGACCAGTGGAAGAAAGGCCTTTCTCTCTGTCTCTCTCTCTCTGTCTATCTGTAACTCTACCTCTCAAATAAATAAATAAAATCTTTTTAAAAAGAAAATAATAAATACTTCATGTACTATGTGAGATTTTAATAATGTATTTTTAAAATGTTAAAAGGGATGAATGTGGGACAAAGGTTATCTGATTAGGAATAATCTAATTAGGAGATGTACCATGAAAGATGTCTTAGTAGAGACTACTAATTGCCCACCAAAGATTTATTCTCTATTCACAGTGTAGATTTGTGACTGAGGAGTAGTTTTTAGCTAGGGATCATATTTCTCAAACTCCCTTGAAATAATGTGATGCTGTTATCACTAGTTTTCATGACTCAAATGCTGGCAGAAGGAATATGTGTGATTTACTTGATTGAGGAAATTAAGAAGCTGTGACCCTTCTCTGTCCCCTCTTCCCTACCTGCTGACTGGACACAGATGCTCGTTTTGACCTTGAGAGACTGGTGTTAAAGATGAGAATGTCCTTGTGAAGCAGACTGCCTGTACTCACTACTGCACTCCACACCACTGACTGAGAACACATGCATTGAACTATTAGGTAGACAAGAAACACAATCTTATTCTATTAAGTTGTTGAAATTTTAGAATTTGTGTCTTAGAAGCTAATACTAGCTTGAAAATGCAGATGGGTATCTGCGAAGATCATGGCATAATGAAAAGCTTTCTGGCAAAGATGCCATATGGAATAGGCACAGAAGTGGAAAATCACTTAAAAAGAAAGATCAATTTGCTGAAGCAACTCTACTGAGGTGTAATTGGAGATAAGCCTAAACAATTAGATCTTGATCACATAATGGAGGCTTTTGAATGCCAGACGGGATATTCATGTTTATTTCATAAGGCAGGAGAGAGCTGCTGAAAAATTATGAGCATGGGTGTCAGATACTCAAAGGCACTCATAGAATGATTTTTAATGCTTATTTAAGTATACCAGCTCTCATTGAAGAAAGGCTTAGAGCAGCTTTTGAGTTATTAATCTATCAGTGATGTGTGGGAAGGATTGGGTTGAAAAGAGGAAGCAGGAAACTTACACGAAAAGATATTGGAATATCTTATCTTAAATTATATCTATTCTAGCTTCTTTAAGGGCCATAAGGGGTTGTAGGCCATAGTCTATGCCCAACTCTGCCTCCATAGCAACAGAGTAGTCAGATCTTTTGTAAATGAATAGACATGGCTATGCTTCAACAAACTGTTTACAAAAACAGTAGTCCAACCCTGGTCTTGAGCTTTGCCAACCAGATAAAATAGTAACAGTACTTCAACTATGGGAGAAGGGAAGAAAAACATGTGACACAAACTTGGAAATCAATCAAGTAAAATTTGCTATGCTAGTATCCCACTTCTGATCTTGAATCTTAATAATCACCATACTTTTTCACTGCCATTTCAGTAAAGTAAAAGATGTTAGTGGTGTTAATTTTTTTTATTGCGAACAAAGTAGTCAGTGAAATATTTGTTTAAGCAACTGCATATATTTTGGTGGATTTGATATGAAAAGTAAGAAAGAACTAAACCTAAAATGTTGCAGAATGTGTATTAAGCTTGAGTGAGTGGGAAATAGTCATGCCATTATTAGAAATGTCCATAAGTTTGAACAATTTATCTAACCCTTCCACACCTGGCTCTCCCAAAGGCTTCTCTCTGTAGTAGATATAAAACGCTACATTTGTTTCCCCTTCCACTTCCACCCCCAAATCTGGTAATCCAGTGTTCTCTCTTCACCAACGTCTTTACCAACTGTCCAGTCACTGGAAATCCTGTGAGCCATTCTTTTGTTTTACTCTGGAATGTTATGAGTAAATGCAAATCTTGACACATTCTTGTAGGCCCTACCTCTGAATTATATCTTTTTCTTTTTAAAAATTTATTTTATTTATTTGAAAGAGAGAGTTAGAGAGAGAGAGACAGAGAGAGAGAGGTCTTCCATCCGCTGGTTCACTCCCCAAATGGCCGCAATGGCCAGGAGCCAGGAGCTTCCTCCAGGTCTCCCACATGGGTGCAGGGGCCCAAGGACTTGGGCCATCTTCCACTGCTATCGCAGGCCATAGCAGAGAGCTGGACTGGAAGAGGAGCAGCCAGGACCAGAACCAGCACCCCTATGGGATGCCAGCACTTCAAGCCAGGGCGTTAACCTGCTGTGCCACAGCGCCAGCCCCTCTGAATTATATTTTTCAAAAAAATTTATCCATTTAGGGCAAGCATTTGCCTCAGCAGTTAAGATGTGTTCCATATTGGAGTGCCTGGTTAAAGTCCCAGTTTCTGATCTGGGTTCCTGCTAATGCACACCCTGGGAGGCAGCGAGTGATGTATCCAGTAATTGTGTCCTTGAACCCAACATGGGGGACCTGAATTGTGTTCTGGCTTCTGCTATATCTGGCTGTTGAAAACATTTGGGGAGTAAATCAGTGGATGGAAGATTTCCCTCTCTTCTGCCCTCTCTTCCTCCTCCTCCTTCTCCCTTTCTTTCTCCTTCTCTTCACCTCCTCTTCCCCTACATCCTCCTCACAGTCATTGTTCCTCTTTCTTCTTCTTCCTACCTCCTTTTTCTTTTCTTTCTCTCTCCACCCACCTTACAAGTAAAGTGAAAATAAAGATTTTTTAAAAGAATTCATCTGTTCTCACCACCATTATTCTTCATCTAATTACTGCGAAGTATCCCTGCATCCAATATCAATACACTCCTTACATTTTCTACATAATTAAGACAGATACTTATCTGATAAAAGTGTTCAATAATTTCTTGTTGAATTTGGAATAAATTAAAAATCCATATCATAACCACATAGAATGACCCAGGATTAGTTTCTTAGCTGCATTTCTAGTTTAGTGTTAAGATCATTTGCTGGACCTGCGCCACGGCTCACTAGGCTAATCCTCCATGTTGTGGCGCTGGCACACCGGGTTCTAGTCCCGGTTGGGGCACCGGATTCTGTTCCGGTTGCCCCTCTTCCAGGCCAGCTCTCTGCTGTGGCCAGGGAGTGCAATGGAGGATGGCCCAAGTGCTTGGGCCCTGCACCCCATGGGAGACCAGGAGAAGCACCTGGCTCCTGCCATCAGATCAACGTGGTGCGCTGGCCACAGCACGCTGGCCGCGGCAGCCATTGGAGGGTGAACCAACAGCAAAAGGAAGACCTTTCTCTCTGTCTCTCTCTCTCACTGTCCACTCTGCCTGTCCAAAAAAAAAAAAATCATTTGCTAAGAATTCTCAAGAATTGTTTGCTTCTTAAAATTAGATTAGTTCAAAAGGTTTATGGAAAATGTAATTAAAAGACAATCATTTTGATGCAGAAGATTTTGAAAGCTATGCATAGTTTTTATAATATGAATTTTCCACAGACTTTTTGAAGACCACTTACATTTTTGTCTGGCTTGTTTCCCCCTCTCTCTGCGTGGTAGTCAGGTGTAGTGTTTTTATGCTTTGGGTGATAGACTCTTATTCCCAAAATTCCTTTTGTGGACAGTTACATGAGAATTAGAAGGTGGATGCCAGTTGACTTTTATTTTTAACTCTCTGAGTGATGATATACAACAGATATTGAGGTCTTTCACAGATACAGTGGCTTAAGTTTTGCAGTTGGCAGCACCCGGATCCACAGCTTCTCCAGCCCCACCCCATCCCCAAATTTCCTCCTCAGCTTTGCTGATTCCTAGGCATACATGTGCAGCTGTTGTGAAGGGAGTAGATGTACCTGCAGGTTACACACAGGGTCGTGATTGGTGTTCTTCCACAACAGATGCTGTTTTCAAGAGTCCCTTTGGGTCCCAGTTTATTCTTGCTCTCGTTTACATCTAGCTTTCCTTCACAATTGCCAGTCTTGTTGACCTTTATCTGTTCCAGGCTCAACTCTACAAACAGAGGTGGGAGGCTATGGAAACTTTCCTATATTGAGTACTATCTCTTATCATAAATTTCTTATTCTATAATTCAACAAACACCTATCATAAATTTCTTATTCTATAATTCCACTGCAGTTATGCCTCTCTAAGTGAACCCTTAGATTTTAGTGAAAATGTGGATAATTTTCATTTTATTTATTTCCATTATTGTGTTTGTCAAAAAATAGAGATGAATTTTAGTGTTGTATATCTGCCCCACTAGAAAGCAAGCTCTCTGAGGGCAGTAATTTGTTTGTCCACTGGGTGTCCCTCTTCGCACACTAGCAAACACGCTTCTGATTGATCATTCAGTAAGAAAAATAAAACAGGAATTCCTCTCGTAATATTCCAGCATCACCTTGTACTATCACAGCTTAATATAATGCTTGTTATAAAGGAGCAATACTTTTCTTTCTTTCTTTTTCTTTTTTTCTTTTTTTAAATATGAGAGAGACAGAGAGAGAGAGAGCTATCTTCCATCCTCTGATTCACTCCCCAAGTGACTGCAACAGCTATGGCTGAGCCAAGCCAGGAACCAGGAGCTTCATCTGTGTCTCCCACATGGGTGGCAGGGCCCAGATAATTGGGCAATCTTCTGCTGCTTTTATGAGACCATTAGCAAGGATCTGGATCAGAAGTGGAACAGCCAGTTAACCAACCAGTGCCCATGTAGGATGCCAGTTTAGTAGTCCATGCCTTACCTACTATTGCCAGAATGCCAGCCATAGGAGAAATATTCTTGGTGTCCAGCCTATATTAGTAGAGAAGGTGTGTAAGGAAGCATTTGGATCTGAAAGACCATAAATTGATTGCTGCCAAAGAGCCTTTTTGGTTCTAGTAGCATTCCAAGGACTACACAGTTCCTACTGATTGTATTTCACTCATTTAACCTCATATGTTTAGAGTCCAGCACTCAGCAGTAATGAAGGCAAACATTGCTGGCTCACATCAAGATGATGGATTTATTCCAATATGTAACTGCCACTGATTCTTGAGTCTAAAACCCATTACTTGTCTTTCAAAAATAGCAATTAGTAAACCAGGGCTGTTGTGGTCTAGGCTAAAAAAGGTAGCCTGGTCAAAGAATAATCTCCTCAACTGAAGTTAATTATACAAGCATTGTGGAGGGAGGTATAGAGTTCCTCTTAAAATTTTTTTTAAAATCTTAAGTTCATTTTCTTCACATATCAAAGTAGTTAATTCTTAATGCCAGATACCCCTAAGTTTTCTGCCTTTGGTCTCAGCTCCCTATAACTGTTCTCCTCATGACAGAATTTATCTCTATTCAATATTAAGAAGCTCCAAAAAAACTAAATGTGACAAGGTGTATCCCTTTGTGGAGAGAGAAGTACAGAGGTCAAAAGAAAAATGCTACTTAATAAGTGTCAGAAGCACAATATCTAATAACACTTAGTTTCAAATGATCATGTCTGTATTAAAGAAATAAAAACATTGGCAGTAAATTATGTTTGAAGAAGAATTATGGGTACAGCGTGGTGTCCCCTACTCAAATGTCAGTATACCTTCAAATATTTTTCTTCACATATTTTAAAAAATTTATGTAGGGTGAACAAATTTCACATATACAGATTTAGGAGCACAGTGATACTACCACCCTAACCTTCCTGCTGCCCATGCTCCCACCCTACCTCCTCATCCCTTTCTTATCTTTTCTTTTAATTTTTAAAAGATTTATTTATTTATTTACTTGAAAGTCAGAGTTACACAGAGAGAGAAGGGGAGGCAGAGAGAGAGAGAGGTCTTCCATCCATTGGTTCACTCCCCAAATGGCTGCAACAGCCAGAGCTGTGCCAGTCAGAAGCCAGGAGATTCTTCTAGGTCTCCAAAGTGGGTTCAGGGGCCCAAGCACTTGGGCTGTCCTCCAGTGCTTTCCCAGGCCATAGCAGAGAGCTGGATTGGAAGTGGAGCATCCGAGACTTGAACCTGTGCCCATATGAGATGCCAGCACTATAGGAGGCAGATTTACCCACTATGCTGCAGATTTACCCACTATGCTGCAGATTTACCCACTATTCTATTAATTTTTATAATGATAGTTTTAGTTTATTTCATGATCATAAGATTAACCATCCACTAAGTAAAGAATTCCACAAATAGTAAGAAGATAAAATCACCGTAGCGGCCATTTGGAGGGTGAACCAATGGAAGGAAGACCTTTCTCTCTGTCTCTCTCTCTCACTGTCCACTCTTCCTGTCAAAAAAAAAAAGTTTAAGCAGCAGCTGTAAATAATCAGCAAAAACAATATATTTGTCTTTTCAGAACTGGCATGTTACACTAAACATAATGGTTTCCAGTTGCATGTATTTTGTTTGAAAGAGAAGAATTCATTTTTTTAAATGCTGAGTAGTATTTCTCTATACAGTCATCATTTGATGGACATGTGGGTTAATTCCATATCTTAGCTATTGTGAATTGAGCTGCAATAAACATGGGGGTACAGATAACAGTTTCATGTACTGATTTCATTTCCTTTTGGTAAATTCACAGGAGCTGGATGGCTAGATCATATAGTAGATCTGTTTTCAGATTTCTGAGGAATCTCCATTCTGTCTTCCATAATGCTTGTACTAGTTTACATTCCCACCAACAGTGTATTATGGTACTCTTTTCCCCACATCCTCACCAGAATTTGTTTTTTGATTTCTTATGATAGCCATTCCAACAGGAGTGAGTTGAAATCTCATTCGTTTTTGATTTGCATTTCCCTGATGGTACTGATCCTGAGCATTTTTTGATGTGTCTGTTGGCCATTGCATTTCATCCTTTGAAAAAAATGCCAGCCAGCACTGCTGCTCAATAGGCTAATCCTCCGCCTGCAGCACTGGCACACTGGGTTCTAGTCCCAGTCGGGGCGCTGGATTCTGTCCCGGTTGCTCCACTTCCAGTCCAGCTCTCTGCTGTGGCCCGGGAGTGCAGTGGAGGTTGGCCCAAGTCCTTGGGCCCTGCACCCGCATGGGAGACCAGGAGAAGCACCTGGCTCCTGGCTTTGGATCAGCGTGGTGCACCAGCCGCAGCAGCCACTTAGGGGTGAACCAATGGAAACAGAAGACCTTTCTTTCTATCTCTCTTTCTCACTGTCCACTCTGTCTGTCAAAAAAAAGAAAAAAAAAAAAAAAAAAGAAAGAAATGCCTGTTCATGACTTGTTCATGACTTCATGACTTTTGCCCATTTCTTAACTGGATCATTTGTTTTGTTGTAGCTGAGTTTCTTTTATTTTCTTTCTTTCTTTCTTTCTTTCTTTCTTTCTTTCTTTCTTTCTTTCTTTCTTTCTTTTGATAGGCAGAGTTAGACAGTGAGAGATAGACAGAGATGAACCTTTCCATTGGTTCATCCCCCAAATGGCCGCTTCGGAGCACTGTGCCAATCCGAAGCCAGGAGCCAGGTGCTTCTTCCTGGTCTCCCATGCAGGTACAGGGCCCAAGCACTTGGGCTATCTTCCACTGAATTCCCGGGCCACAGCAGAGAGCTGGACTGGAAGAGGAGCAACTGGAACAGAATCCGGCACCCCAACTGGGACTAGAACCCAGAGTGCTGGCACCGCAGATGAAGGATTAGCCAAGAGAGCCGTGGTGCCGGCTGCTGAGTTTCTTAAGCTCTTAAAGATCCTATATATTAATCTTTTATAAGTTGTTTAGTTTACAAATATTTTTTCCCATTCTGTTGGTTGCCTCCTTGTTGAGTGTTTCCTTTGCAGTGCAGAGCCTCTTGGCTTGATGAAATCCCATTTTCTGTTTTTCTTTACGGTTAAGCTTCTGGGAACTTTTCCAAGAAGTTTTTGCCGTTGAAAATGTCTTGCAGAGATCCCCCCCATTTTTCTCTAACAATTTGATGGTTGTATCAAGTCAAAGATTTCAATACTTGTTCTATTTTGAGTTGATTTTTTTATAAGGTGTAAGGTAAGTGTCCTGTTTCATACTTCTGTACATGGATATCCGATTTTCCCAACTTATTTGTTGAAGATTTTGTCCTTTCTCTAGGAATTGATTTTATCTTATTTATCAAATATTAATTGGTTATAGACAAGTGAATTGATTTCTGGTGTTTCTATACTATTTCATTTGTCTGTGTATCTTATTTTCTGCCAATACCAGGCTTTTTGATTAAAACTGCCCAGTAGTATATCCTGAAATTTGGTATCATGATGCCTTCAGCTTTGTTTTTGTTGTTTAAGGTTGCTTTAGCTATTTGGGGTCTCATGTGTTCCCATCTGAATTTTTGGCATCATTTTTTTCTAAATCTGATAATGTCATTGGTATTTTGATTGTGATTGCCCTGAATCTGTAAGTCCCTTCGGTAGTATGGACATTTTCGTGATATTAATTCTCCCAGTCCACAAACATGGAGGATTCTTAATTTTCTTTTGTTTCTCCTTTTTCCTTTCTTGAATGTTTTGTAATGTTAATTGTAGAGATCTTTCAGTTCCTTTTCAAAATTTATTCCAAGGTATTTAAATTTTTTTGTAACTCTTGTGAATGGGACTGATCTCATAATTTGTTTCTCAGCCATGACATTGTCTGTATATACAACGGCTATTGATTTTTGTGTGTTGATTTTATATCCTACCACTCTACTGAGCTCTCTTGTGAATTCCATAGTCTCTTAGTGGAGTCTTTTGGTTTTCCTATATGTGGAATTTTGTCATTTGCAAGGAAGGATAATTTGATTTCCTCCTTTTCTATTTGTATCCCTTTAATTTATTTTTCTTGCCTAATGACTCTGGCTAAAACTTCCAGATCTATATGGAATAGCAGTGGTGAAAGTGGACATCCTTGTCTGGTTCTGGATCTTAATGGAAATGCTTCCAACTTTTCTCCCTTCAACATGATGCTGGCTGTGGGTTTGTTGTGTATTGCCTTGATTGAGGAATGTTCCTGCTATATGCAATTTACTTAAGGATTTCTTTTATCATAAAAGGATGTTGTATTTTATAAAATGCTTTCTGTACATCTGTCGAGATAATCATATGGTTTTTATTCCTCAGTTTGTTAATGTGATGTATTACCTTTATTAATTTGCATATATTGAACCATCTCTACATAGCAGATATAAATCCCAATTGGTCTGGGTCAATAGTCTTTCTGATGTGTTGTTGGATTCGTTTAGATAGTACTTTGTTGAGGATTTTTGCATCTATATTCATCAGTGCTATTGGTTTATAGCTCTTCTTTTTATATTTTTCTGGTTTTGTAATTAAGGTTATGCTGGCCTCATAGAAGGAGTTTGGAGGATTTCTTCCCTTGCAATTGTTTTTGAATAGTTTGAAAAGAATTGGAATTAGTTCTTCTTTAAAAGTTTAGTAG
The DNA here is from genome assembly GCF_051225735.1 of Oryctolagus cuniculus. Classification (NCBI taxonomy): domain Eukaryota; kingdom Metazoa; phylum Chordata; class Mammalia; order Lagomorpha; family Leporidae; genus Oryctolagus; species Oryctolagus cuniculus. The sequence goes on along the minus strand of NC_142868.1, from coordinate 37,733,484 downwards.
AATTCAGCAGTCAATTTATCCAGTCTTGAGCTTTTCCTCATTGGGAGGGTCTTTGTTACTGATTTAATCTCCATTTTGGTTATTGGTCCATTTAAGTTTTCTATATCTTCATGACTCAATTTTGGTAGATTGTATGTGTCCAGAAGTCTATCCATTTCTTCTGGATTTTCCAATTTGGTTATATATAGCTTTTTGTATTAGTTCCAGATGATTCTTTTCATTTCGTTGGTATCCATTGTTACATCTCCTTTTACATCTTTGATTTGATTGATTTGGGCCTTCTCCCTATTGGGGGTGGGGTTGTTGGGCCAATTTTGTATCCATCTTGTTAATTTTTCAAAAAATTCTCTTCATATCACCGATCTTTTATATTTATTTTTGTCTTGATTTGTTTATTTCTGCTCCAATTTTAATTATTTTTCCTCCCACTAATTTTGGGTCCAATTTGTTGTTGTTTTTCTAGGTCCTTGAGATGCATTGTTATTTATTTGATACCTTTAGAATTTCCTGATGTAGGCACTAATTGCTATAGGTTTTCCTCTTAACACTGCTTTTGCTGTATCCCATAGGTTTTGATATGTTGTATTGTCATTTTCATTTATTTCCAGAACATTTTTGTTTCTTCTGTGACCCACTGTTCATTCAGAAACGTGTTGTTCAGTCTCCATGTGTTTGAATGTTTTCTGGAATTTTTTCATTCTTAATTTCCAGTTTCATTCCATTGTGATCAGAAAAGATACATGGTATGATTTCAGTTTTTCTGAATTTGTTAAGACCTATTTTATGGCTTCGCATATGGTCTATCCTAGAGAAATTTTCACGTACTGGTGAAAAGAATGTGTGGAATGAAAGGTTCAATAGATATCAGTTAGGTGTATTTGTTCCATAGTGTAGATTTGCACTGTTGTTTCTTTGTAGATTTTTTGTCTAGCTGGTATGTACAATGGTGAAAGTGAGGTGTTGAAAGCCCCACTGTTATCATATTGGAGTCTGTGTCTCCCTTTATATCCATTAAGAGTGCTTTTAAATAGTCAGGCACCCAGGCTTTGGGTGCATGTACATTTAATTTAGCCATATCGTCCCATTGAATTAATTCCTTCATCATTACATAATGCCCTCCTTTGTCTCTTAACAAATTTTTTTGTTAAAGTCTGTTTTGTCTGATGTTAGGATGGATACTCCTCTGTTTTGCTTCCTGTTAGCATGGAATATCTTTTCCATCCTTTCACTTTCAGTCTGCATATATCTGTGTTGATGAGGTTTGTTTCTTGCAGATAGCAAATAGATGAGTATTGTTTTTTAATCCATTCAACCAGTATTTATCTTTTAATTGGAAAATTTAGGCTGTTTACATTCAAGGTTACTATTGATAAGTAATGACTTGACCTTGCCATTTTTTTTTTTCATAAATATTCCTATTGTTTGCTTTGGATTTTAGATTTCCTTTGTACTTTTAGCAAGGAGATATTCTGCTTTCACAATGTCGACTATCTTTTTGTGTTTCTGTGTGTAGCAAATCCTTAAGCATCATTTGTAAGGCTGAATGAGTTGTGAAAAATTCTTTCAATTTCTGTTTATTTTGGAGGATGCGTATTTCACCTTACTTCATAAGTGAGAGCTTTTCAGGGTACACTATTCTGAATTGACAGTTTTTTTTTTGTTTGTTTTTTGTTTTTTTTTTTTTAAGATTTGGACTATGTCTGTTGATTCTCTGAAAGCCTATAGGGTTTCTGATGAGAAATCAGCTGTCAGTCTAATTGAAGATCTCCTGAAGGTAATCTGGCATTTCTCTAGTGCACATTTCAGAATATTTTCTTTATATTCAACTGTTGAAAATTTGAGTATAATGTCTCATGGTGAAACTCTTTTCTGATTGTCCCTTTCTTTCTCCAAATTAGGAAACTTTTCTGTAATTATTTCACTGAATAGGCCTTCTAATTCATTCTCTCTTTCCACACCTTCAGAAACTCCTAAGATATATATGTTAGGTTGTTTGATAGTATTCCATAAATCTCAAATGCCATTTTCAATTTTTCTCATTTTTATCTTTTTTTTTTTTTTTGTCTGACTGAGATACTTCTATAGATTTTTTTCTTCTAGCTTGGATGTTTTTCCTTGTGCCTTACCAAATCTGCTGTTAAGGCTTTCCACAGTATTTTTAATCTGACATAATGAATTCTTCATTTCTAATATTTGTTTGATTTCTCTTCAATATCTTTATCTCACAGGAGAATTTTTCATCCATGTCATGTGTAGATTTCTTTAAGTCATGAAATTGCTTCTCATTGCTTCTGAGTAATCTTATGATCATCCTTCTTTTGAATTCCTTTTCAGACATTTCATCAGTCTATTCATCTTCATATTCTTTTTTTCATTTATATTTTATTTAATGAACATAAATTTCCTACATACAGCTTATGGATTACAATAGCTTCCCCCCCATAACTTCCCTCCCACCCACAACACTCCCCTCTCCCACTCCCTCTCCCCTTCCATTCACATCATCATCTTCACATTCTAATATTGGAGTGTTGTTGTATTCCTTTTGTGGAGTCATGTTGTCTTCCTTGTTCATGTTTCTATATTTATTTTTAGGCATTTGTGGAAATACTATTGGTTTTGTCCTCTGATGCCTTTTATCTTTGAAATATGCTTCTGTGGCTCCTTCAGTGGTTATTCAAAGGTGTGTGTTGGATGGGCCAGAGAGCTCAGGTCATTGCTCAGGAGGTGATGTGTCGCTCCCCCTCTTCGTGGAGGAACGACACTGAACCCTGCCTAGGCTTCATATCCGAGTCACGGCACCATTATGTCGCTCCCCCTCTTCGTGGAGGAACGACACAGGACCCTGCGCTGTTCTTTCGTCTGCTCGGCCCTCCCCGGGTTTGCTGCTGGTTCTTCCCGGGTTGGCTACTATCCCTTCCACCTCCGTGGAAGGGCAGTTCCCCCTGGCCACATTCCCCACTTCCGCAGGGGAGCGGCACACTGCCGGCCGGCTCTCTCGGGGGCTGCACAGGTTCCCTTAGATCTTCCCCTTAGATGTTCCTGGTGCATGCCGTCTCTCTCCTCCTTTATAGTCCTCCTCCGCCAATCCTAACTCGGCTGCCCACACGCCGAGTACGCTGCTCTCCTCCAATCAGGAGCAAGTCCTACAGTTTATTGGTTGAACTGGAGGCAGCTGTGCGGAAGCTGTTTACTTCTCTCCCAGCGCCATATTGTGGGAGAGCAGATGCATAGAATAAGTCTTAATTCCAGTAACTCAGTCTAGTCCGGTTGCTCCCCACAGTGATGCAAGAGTCCAGAGTGACACCTACCTTGAACGTGGTAAATCTGTTCTATTGTCATTGGCAGGTGTGATCACTGCTTCACCTCCTCTCTGTCAAACTGACCAATGCCCTGGATGAGCCCACAGTGTCTACATACCCCACCCATGTATTTGCAAGAGCCACATGAAGTATCCATGTTTCTTCAGTATGAACACTAAAATGTCTCAGTGACCTGATCCCGACACTTACAGAACTCTGAGCCTCTGAAACCAGACACAGTGATTGCCCAGAGACCCAGCTACACACCATGCCCTGTGGTGCAGTCACAGAACTCCCACAGTCATACTGTATAAGTCTCCCACAGTTAGAGGGAGCAGGGGATCCATCTATGGAGAGAGCTGAGGCATTCCCAGATCCAGTTCCTGTCAGTGTTACACCCTGGCAGTTAGAGTACAGGCACCACTGCTATAAAAGGGAGGGGAGTGACTCACAGGCTTAAGTGGGCAAAGACGCCCTGCCAACTCTGCAGGCCAGAGTCTAAGTCAGTGAAAACCGTGGATTTATCCTTCAGATAAAATTCTCTAGTCATATGCATGCAAGCGGCTGCAGCCTTACTCATCCTCTTGATGCTTCTCCCTGCCATTCACTGAGAGCCATTGTCCAAGGGATGGGCTAAAGTAAAAGCCAGTGGGTGACTGTGGAATTTCCTCTTACTAAAACTGAAGCAGCAGGGCACATGGGAATTTCTTTCTACCTTGTTGTGATATGATGGCGGCTTACAGCCAGCATCTGGCTGTACCACATGGCTGACTGAGGCATTGTCTCTGTCTTTTCTCTTGTCCTTTGGAGACTTCATTGTTTTCGGTTAATAGCCAAAAATTTCCATCAATTAGTCCCCTGGAAACATGGTCCTTCCTTTGTTCTTTTCATATCCCAGAGCAGCTGAGTTAATGTGGCTCTACCCTATTCACCACCTTGTGTCTTCGCCCCAGAGATATTTCTTAGATATCTTTATTCCCTTTGGATGCTTTAGCAATACCTGTTTTATTATTACTATTGCATCATAGTTCTATGGAAACATTGCGTATGTCATTCCTAGGCTTCCCTGGCCAATTGTAGGAAACCAATACATCTTTTATCTTCACTTTATCTGTTGTCTATTGGGAAATACCTCTTTATCTTCTTCTCTAAAGAATTCCAAACTATCCTTTGTTTCTATATGTTCCTACCTTATAGTTAGCTCTTTTTAACACCATTAGTTTGGGTTTTTAAATTTTTTTAAAAGATTTATTTATTTATTTATTTTAAAGGTAGAGTTACAGAGAGAGGAAGGCTCTCATCTGTTTATTCATTCCCCAAATGGCCGCAACAGCTGTAGCTGGGCCAAACCAAAGCATGGGGTCACAAGCTTTTTCCAGGTCTCTTACATGGGTGGCAGGGACCCAAGGACTTGGCCATCTTTCTGTGTTTTCCCAGGCTTATTAGCAGGGACCTGAATCAAAAGTGAAGCAGCCAGGAAACGAATGGTGCCCAAATGGGATGCTGGCAGTGTAGGCTACACTACATTACCTGCTACACTACAATGCTAGCCCCTAACACCACTGTTTTGGAATTAAGCTACAAAAGAGAGACCCTGCCTTCCTTTAAGGTTTTTTTAACCTTTTTCTCCTGTCTTACTATTTACATTGCCACCATTATACCTAAAAATGAATGGGTATGCTAGTTTCTAGGTCTTGTCATGAGCACTACTGATTGAATTTATGAGAGCATTCAATCTCTTAATACCACTTTCCTTGGGTTGGCAAATTGTTTAAATCCATCCCTTTGATGCCACTGCTTTTTTTTTTTTTCTATCAGTGGCTCTTAGGTAGTCACTCCTTTAACTAGTATAATTCTAGATGTAGACTCTTTTGTATTTATCATGCCTTACAAAGAATATCTAATTCCACAAGAAAATCCATTGTTCGGCTTAGAGAATCAGGTACAACCAATACATGGCATTTTTGTTTTTGGCTTTCTGCATTCTTTCAAACTCTTGCAATAACCCTGTAAGCTACTGAGAATTTATCCTTTAGTTCAGATGGATGTTGCATAAACTTAGGAATGCATTTTCAGTCCAAAAGGTTCAAGGATCAACATCAAAAATGTGAGCAGTAATGTCAGTGGAATCATTTATGGCAACATTTTATGCACCAGATGTTCTGCTTTGATCTATGTATGCAAAAGCTTTGTTTTCCTTCAATGTGAATGCAGAAACCGTGTCTTAGAATTTTTGTGACTCTCATATAATTTTGTGCTGATCAATTTTTGCTACATAATCAGTTCATCAGTAGTTTTCACTTCCTGGAAATAAAAAACATAACATTTTTAAATAAATCACAAATTGTTGTGGTCTGAAACTGATAGAAAATTTGTCTTTGGTAAAATGTTTAGTCTATCTACTTTCATTTTAAATGACAGAGATTAGTTTTTGGAACAGTTGTACTTTTATGCAGATGTAGAGACCAAAAATCATATTGAACAATCACTATTCTAACAAGCATTAATTTAATTTTAACAGCATTAATTTTCTAGGATTATCATAACAAATTGCAAGTGGGTGGATGAAAATAACAAGGATTTGTTCTCTCATAGCTCAGAAGGCTAGTAGTCTGAAATCTAGGGACCATGCTCCATCCAAGACTATGGGTAGAATCCTGCCTAGACTGTTCCTCAGTTCTGCTTGTGACTATCAGTCTTTGGAATTCCTTCATTTACAGCTGAATAATTCCAGCATTTGCAACCATATCCATACATTCGTACCTCTGTTTCTCCTCCCCCCAATTTATCCCATCTTTTAGTGACACTAATCATTGGAATAGGGCTCACCTTCATATAGTATTATCATAGCTTAACTTGATTATACTAGTAAAGATTCTGTTGTCAAATAAATAAGGTCAGGGTCACATCCATAGATACAGAAAGTTAGAATTTGGAAATATCTTTTGGCAGTATACAACTCAATCAGCAACATTAGAAACATTAGAAAACTAAAAGTGAAAATGTGTTTGTTGGTTCTTTGCTTCATGCTGTCATTTCTAGTTCCTTAACATGATCAAAACTATACTTACAACATTGTGACAGTGTCTTCAAATAAATAAATTGCTTAAATCATGGATTGGTCATAAAATTCAAAATAAATTTGGAATTTCTATGTTTATATTCATCAAGCATAGTTTATGATTTGGCTGCTTTCTAATACTTTTTGAAGTGGCTAAAGGAAATATGTGTTAGGGTCTCAGGGAGGGGTGATGGAGGATGAATCAAGAAATGCTCTTCAAAGTGAAAGCCACAGTGTTCTGAATGGAAGAGGCTGAAAATGCTTGTCTAGGAATACTGAGGAAAACACAGTTCCAATACTATTAATACAGAACAACAACAAAAACTGGTTGAAGGAGCTGCTCTAGAACTCCTAAACCAGGGTCCTCTTGCCAGGTAGGCAGAAAGTCAAGCTGTGACATTGGGTATGGAAAAATGGAGGCTTATTGCAGAGCACAGAACAGAGAGCCTACAGCTATGGATTAATTTGCAGGCTTCCCGGGAAGTTAGGGGTAAATGTTCTGATAAACTGAAGTTGAAGCTGAGAGGTACATGGTCAGCTCATGCTCAAGTTCCTGCTTGGTCTGCGGTGCTCATGGCCTTCCTTTAATTGGTTGACAGTGCCGTGCTCGGTAGGCAATGCTTATGATGGCCATATAGGCTTCAGTCAGTCTGAGGGCTTCAAGCAGTTGGTACTCTCTGTTCTCAACCTGGAACCCTTCTGCTTGGACTCGGAATTCCCTAAATGAAACCTGCTAAGACAGTACTGGCTATCAAGGTGTTGTCTCTCAGAGAAGCAAGTGACTCCATGAGTCTGGTAATTAGAACCTTGTAGAGCTGGCTGCACTCCTCCTTCAATTGAGTGAGTTAATTTTAGTGTCATCAAAAGGCAGGACAAGGGCACTTAAAGCTAGAGAAGGGCTGGCAAGAGACTGGGTCCTGATGGTATGTAACGTCTGCATTCAAGGCACTGTTTAGAGGCCTGGTGGCATTATGGAAATAAGTCAGTGGCCGAAGGAATTTGGTTACAGTTTTATGAAGCATAGAAAGATTTCATAATGATTTAGCTAAGAACCTCACTTTAGGCTGTGTATCTGTAATTGTTGTATCACCTGACTCTACTGGTGGGGTGAGGAAGGAGGCTTATGAAAGCCTTTGATTCAGCAACACTAATCCAACACAGATATCATGACACTCCACATTTCTTTTGGATACTTCCATGTGATTTGCTACTCTTTTTTCTTTGTTTCTCCAACAAATGTTCTCTTCTAGCCAGTGAATTTTTCCTATACACCAATTTGACTATCATTATATTCCTCGTTTCCACATTTGAATTTTGAATCAAGAATCATAATCCCTGTGATCTATCATTCCAAGAGACTGCTTTTATTTTTCTCCCAGGTCTCATAGATACTCTTGGGAAAATAATGCTCTGGGAGACCTGGTATTTTACTGTGGTGACGTTTCTCCTAGTTTCAACCAGAGAACTAAATAAATCTGTCGCAGTATGGTTTCCACAAATGAGATCCCTGGTGAGGATAATTTACTTCCTTCTCTATATGAGGGTCACCTTTGACTCCAGCTTGGCTTTCTTTGAATCCTTTTTGACTTGTTCAGTTATGAAGGCTTGATTTTTTTTTTTTTTTTTGCATTTGCTTCCTGAAATGATGAAGAGAGACACAGTATCTTTTGTGTACCTTGGCGCACACAGTGAAAGGAAAACGGGGCATTTATTTCTAGATAAGTGGGAAGATGATTTGGTCTTAAGACCAGTAGAGTGAAACTCTTTTGAAAGAAAAGTATTAATAACTTACAATCTTTGTTGAGCCAGTTATGTATGTATAGTTACTAGCCATGCTGCCTCTATAAAATTTACAAATGCACACATATTCACACAATTTTAACAAATTAGAACAGCTGAAATCATTGCTAGAAACCAGTGATAGCTTTAATGTATACTATCAAATTCTGTTTCTGAATTTTTTTATAAATTAGATGTTATCAGGCCTGGTTTGTGATTCAGAGATTTTCTTTATAATAGAGGAAAATATTATTTTAAGCTATATCATCCTGATGTTTTCCTCTTCCATCCTTCCAACAGCCTGTACAAACCATCATGTACTTCACCTCAGATTCATTCAGAAAAAATGGGATTTCTCCTTTAATTGTGATAATGGTGCCTTCTACTTTAGTGTATCAGGAAATAGGATCTTAGGTAACCTTATGACTGTTATTGTGGACTATCTTTTAGTCTCAGTAAAGCCTGATAATACCCTCATATGAGATTTAATATATATGTTTACAGCATGAAGTGGTACAAGGTGGAAAATCAACATTCAAACATACTCATTTCTATGAATTAAGCAGGCTCTTTAGCTAATAGGAGTAGGAAATCTCAGTTGTGAAATTTTAAGGTACATATACTGAGTGTCACTAAAGATATTTAATTTTCTAAATTTTCATAAACTCCAGAATTTCTACTCAGGAAAGTTTGGTAGCAAAGAGTCTTCACAAATACTAATTTCCAGTCCTGCACTGTTTGCTTTCATTCAAAGTCTTGATACAAAAATGGAAAGTGCCTTTTGGCTTCAGTGAATGTCAGCAGTTGCTTCTTTTTGCACCTCATCATATTATTAGGTGTTAAGTGTTTTCTAAGTTTCTAATAAGACAGGACAAGACGCAGGGGACCTGTTTCTGGTCTTATAATCTAAGAAAGACTTAGCAATTTGGGCAGACATCCTGCTCCTTTCTCTCTGTAGGTTCTTTCCTTTCAGGAGAACCGGATAAGTTAATTTCAGTCTGCTAGCTTTCAAAAGCCCCTTTTTTGTGATTCTGGATTCATTAAATCTCTATATAAGGTTAATGAGGCACTAAAAATTGGGAAGATAACCAGATCTCCAAACTGACTTTAGTCCAAATTCATGATCATGTCCATTTAGTTTCTCCTGTTAATTCTCTGAAGAATTCCAAATTAAGGATTTAACTTACTTAAGACCTCCTAATTAAATATCATAATTAGAAAACAGAAAGGTGATCTTTCAATGCCATACCCTTCAATTAAAACTGATGGAAGCGTTTTCTTCCCTATAAAAAATTATAACAATATGAAAGAATGATTAATACCATTGCATTTCACTTCTCTGTATTTTTTAAGTTAAAAAATGCATAAAAGGGAAACACTTTGTCTTTGAAAGTTGATGTTTTATTATTTTACTTAATGATGAGTTTGTCATTATTTAGCTTTGTACTGCTAAAATACTAAGCTATATATTATTGCTCTTATTACCATATGTCCAGATCATTGAAATATATCTGTTTTTTTTTTTTTCTAAGCAGCATAGGGAAGGTTTTTGATGTAGAGGAACTTGTGTTTTTGTATGCTTGAGATATTGCCTAAAGCAAAAAGAGAAGAAAAAACAATGAAAACAGGAATTGCATCATTTATATGTACAAAGGAAGCATAAATGGCTTAACTCTAGTCTGCTATTTTTTGGCTGGACTGCAAATTAAATTGATAAAAAACACATTAAATGCGGGAAATAATTTTAATTACACACATACACACCAGAGTTGCACAACAAATGGGACTGAAAGAAGAATCAGATGATTGAAGCTTATATATATATATATCATCCTGAGTTACAGAAAGGAATTGGAACTTACAATTTATTGGAGTAGTACAGCCTAATTATGCAAAGATGGGGAGAGCGATTATGTGGTAGAGGAAGCTGGTATTGTTAGGCTAAAAAATAAATAAATAAATCTCTAAATGATAAAATTGGAAGTAGCACCCTTTCTGCTATACACACCTTTACTAATGAAATTTTCCTTTTTAATTTTTTCTTTATAAAAGGGGACTTTTTCAGAGCTAGTCCTGTCTTCCACCTATGCTATTTATTACCTCTGTTGTTTTTTGAAAGATTGCTTAAAATTCTGGCTTATTGCAGAGGACTTTATTTTAATAGCTGTAAAGCCTAGGGTATATCCTAAAGCATAATTGTGCTACAAGTGAATCGAGTACTATATATAATATTTAAAGGGCCCTGGGCTTCCATTTTATTGAAGAAAATACCTAAAGAAGAAGAGGACACTAGCAGATTGAGAAGCAAATTTGAATAGTGTGTATAAGCAAACACATAGGCTAGGCTTGTTTGGAGACATATACCAATGAGGGGGCTGAAATACCTGAGACTGGCTGAGAAAACCAAGCCTCAACTGTCACAAGAATGTGGAGGCAATCCGAGACTGCACTGGTCTAAGGCTGTTAAAGGGAGGGGTGTCAATTTAATGACATTTAAGTAGAAAAGGTGGTGGTGAGAATTCAAATATGATACTCCCAAATATTCAAATTATATTCAAATATGATAGTCCCTTATATTGTTCAAATGTGTGGCCAAAGTATTGATTAACTTTAGGTTTGAAATAAAAAGATACTACGTATTCATGGTATGTTGACCTACCCACTAAAAAATTAGAGTTTATAATCTCAAATTAGTTAAGTAAAAATATGAGATACATATAAAAATACAGAGGCCAGGATTGAGAAACAGCAGGTTAAACTGTTAAACTTGAAACCATAGCATCCCCTAGCAGAGATCCAATTTGAGTCCTGGCTGTTCCACTTCCAATCCGGCTTCCTAATAGTATACTTGGGAAGACAGAAAAAGATGTCTAAGTATTTGGGACCCTGCCACCTACCTGAAAGACGAGGATGGAGTTCCTGGCTCCTCGCTTCAGCCTGGCCCAACACTAGCTGTTGTGGCAATTTGAAATAGGGAGTGAATCAACAGATATAGAAGATCTCTCTGTTGTGTGTGTGTGTGTGTTTATGTGTGTGTGTGTATGAGAGAGAGAGAGAGTGAGACTCTGCCTTTCAGGTAATTTTTTAAGAAAAAAAGAATAAAAATATAATTTAAAATTTCGTGAATAAAAAAGGGAAAAGGAAACGTGTGTATTTGCTTTACTGAAGTTTTCTCATGTATGTAGATTTGTATAACTATCACCAAAGTCAAGAAACAAAATTGTTCTGTTACCACAGATTTTCTTTGTGCTATCTTTTTGATACCCTATCCCCATCTCAAAATATTATATATTTCAAATAATGAATGATTTTTAAAGTAATATATATATGAGAAGCACTGCACAATTATAGAAATTTGTATTTATAAAACAATATAATGAAATATAATAAAAATTAAAATTAAGTAGCAATAACGAATAGCAGAGAGTATATTAATACACATGGGGAATTCCACCATTTATTAACAGGACAGGAGATCTTCTTTTCTGCTTTTAATTATATGTGTCACACAGACAAATAGTAAGTTGAGAAAATTATTTGGCATTTTTATAAGGCTGAGTGATTTCTGCCCATGATATACTCAATATATATATGTACCAAGGAACAGTAGTCAGAATGTTAGTAAAAGCACTGTTCATAACAACAACAACAAAAAAAAAACCTACAAACTGCCTCAATATGCTCTAATGGGAGAAAAGAGTATTATCACATAACAGTACAACACACATCTGTGAAAGTAAATGAACTTCAGCAACTCACAACCATGAGGCTGAATCTTAGAAATATAATGTTGAGCTGAAGCAGAGAAATAAATTATATGTTGACAAATAATCAGAGTCTGGTTGGAAAATCAAAGTTGAAGTTTATTCAGCTGACCAAACTGAGAATTTAAGCCTGGAAACAACCAGTCAGTTCTCTGTGTTGGCTCTTTCAGATGCCTTAGTTTGGTTATGTTCCGGGTGAGTACATACATTGAATCAGGTTTAAAAATAGAGATTTATGTTGATTATCAATCACATTGAAAAATCAAAGGATATCTCATCTAAAACCAAATACCTAAGTGAAAGCTAAAGAATTTGATTGCAAATAAAAGTGGGTTATATTACATTCCCACACAATGTTGTCTATAAGCAGGGAGAGGCAAACAATGAGATCTTTAATCACACTTCCTGTAGTGGCCCTAAGATATAAAATCTCACTCCTTAAGGTACAGTAGACGTTTCCGTGGTCACAGTTAAAGTTTACTGAAAGGTCCTGTTACCTGGGAATCAGAGGTATTTGAAAGTGCAGCACACACACACACACACACATATGCACACAAAGAGAGAGAGAGAGAGAGACCTTGTATCTGCTAATTCATCTCCAAACGGCCACAACAGCCAGGTCAGCGCCAAGCCTAACCCAGGAGCCAGGAACTCCACGTAGATTTCCCGTGTGGAAGACAGAGACCCAAGCATTTTGGTCATTATCCACTGCTTCCCCAAGTGCACTAGCAAGGAGCCAGATCAAAAGTAGAGCAGCCAGGACTCAAACTGGCACTCTGCAATGGCGTAAGCCGCTGCACCACAATGCTGGCACCACCATTCCACTCTTAAATCCACATATGGCAACTTTTTCATAAATGAGAAGACACAAACCAGATATTATACTGTGTGTATGTGTGTGGGTGTGAGTGTGAGGGTGTGTGTGTTCATGTTCATGTGTATTACAGCAGTTTTAAAACTAGGGAAAACTAATTTCTACAAAGAAGAACGATAGTGATCTTTATGGGATATGCAAAGGTTTGACATCAGAGAGAAACCACACATTCCGTTAAGAGAACTGGTCAAGTTCTTGGTGGCATAATCACCATGATTTGCTATATTATGCTTTGTTGCATAACGTATGTTACTTGTAGTTTTATATGTATGAAAGTATATACAGGGGCTGGCGCTGTGGCATAGTGGGTAAAGCCACTGCCTGCAGTGCTGACAACCAATATGGGCACCGGTTCAAGTCCCAGCTGCTCCACTTCCAGTCCCGCTCTCTGCTATGGCCTGGGAAATCAGTAGAAGATGGCCCAAGTTCTTAGGCTCTTGCACCTGTGTGGGAGACCCAGAAGAAGCTCTAGGCTCCTGGCTTTGGATCAGCTCAACTCCAGCCATGGTGGCCAGTTGGGGAGTGAACCAGCGGATGGAAGACCTCTTTCTCTCTCTCTGCCTCTCCTTGTCTCTCTGTGTAACTCCAACTTTAAAATAAATAAATAAATCTTAAAAAAGAAATTATACACAGCAATATTTTTAAATAAATGAGCTTAATAATTTCCTCATTATAAGGATATTTTAAAGGTAAACCAAACTAGTAAAAAGGAAAGTTCATTGTCAAATATAATATTGTTCTTCCAGTGTTCATTTATAAAATTTAGCTGACATTTTGTAAGACATTTTAATGAACATTTTTTCTGTGTTGTTACCAGAATGCATAGTGGATAAATGTTCTTTGAAGTAGATGAAAATTGTGAGATAAAGGTAAACCAATCATGTTTATAATTAAAATCTTCTAATTGTTTATAGCTAACACCATTTGATTTGTCATCCTTCTTTTATTTTATAAAAATATTTTCCAGGTATCTTCTTGCTTTCAAAAAATCAATAATTAATATTACCAATGGAGTGCCAAATAATATGAAAAAGAAAAATACTTTAAGATTTTTTTTCATTGCCATAGATACACACAGATAATTGGGAGAGCTCATTGCTATAATTATCTAACTTCCCAAACTCTTGAAATATGGATTCATTGAAAACAATTTAACATTTCATAAACAGGGAGCAAACACTTCTAGGGAGAGAATTGCAAAGAAAAAGCAGTGAAGAGATAAAAATAAGGCTAACTGCTGAAATATCTACACACATAGAAAAAAGCACACATTGGGCATTCAGATAGGAATATCTCAAACTTGAGTTCATAGAGGTTAATTTGCCTTCTGGTCTCTCTAGTATAGCTCCCTTCTAGAAAGCAGCAATTTTCAACTCATGGAGTTATTTAGTCAGAACTCCATAATCTCCCATGTTCTTTCTTTCTTTTTTTTTTTTTTTAAATTTATTTATTTGACAGAGTTAGACAGAGAGAGAGAGAGAGACAGAGAGAAAGGTCTTCCTTCTGCTGGTTCACCTCTCAAATGGCCACCACAGCCAGCACTGCGCCAATCCGAAGCCAAGAGCCAGATGCCTCCTCCTGGTCTCCCATGCGGGTGCAGGGGCCCAAGCACTTGGGCCATCCTCCACTGCCTTCCCGGGCCACAACAGAGAACTGGACTAGAAGAGGAGCAACCAGGACTAGAACCCGGTGCCCATATGGGATGCCAGCGCCGTAGGGGGAGGATTAACCAAGTGAGCCACAGCTCAGGCCCCCTCCCATGTTCTTAATAGCATAACTCTTCTGTAGCCCTCACAACTTTACATTTTCACTGCCTCAGTCTGTCCAGATTCCTTAGTGTGTTTGTGTCCCTGTATTTTTGCCTTTCCTTTTCATTCGCATCTTTACATTTTTACTGCGTTTTTTTCCCCCCCACTGGCTTATTTTTCTCAGTTCAAGCCCTACCATTCCTTAAAACATTCACATCCAGTTTTAGCACAAAATAAGCTGAGTAATTACAGGCAAAATGAAAATCTGTAGAAGGAACCAGTACAGTGCTTGGCAAATGGAAGCAGCTCAGTGAATTTGGGTATGTCTGTATCCACATCTGTGTCTGTATCTATGCTTACATTATCTGTATATCTGAATCTATGTTGATAGAGATTAGATGGATAGATGATAGGTAAATTAGTCTTCATCTGTAGCATTGAAAAGAGCAAGAGAAAGAACAAATTAAGTATATTACAAAAAAAGGGAGAAAGAAGACTTTTTATCCTAAAGTCTGTGAAATAAAATGTTTACTTAGATTGAAGAGTGAACTCAAAGAGATGAAAATCATGTTTGAACCTGATATTCCCTAGTGGGCATCTTGCCTTTGAACAGAAATCCTGAATCTCATATTCTTTTATTAAGTGCTCTTCAGCCCATCACATCTCTTTTCTCTATCCCTCATTGTAACAAAAGCCATTCTAAAGCAAGCCCTGCTGTGTACGCATAATAGAAGCCCTTTAGAAAACACATTTTAACAGATCATTGAATGTAATTGATTGTGGGGGGCAAAAATCCAAGATTTTAGATCAAATACATTTTAGTCTTTTCATTTTAATTTTTCTATTAGGACACTTAAATAGGAAATCACATGTCATTCCTAAAATAAAAAGATCTCAAGAAAATCCACATTCAAGGAAATTAAATACTTCTTAATAATAAACAAATGGCATTCTTCTCCCATTGCCAAGAGATTTAGACTGGATTATAGATGGACATATAGTGCTGTCTTGACACCACTTACCAAGTCAGAATTGATAAATACTATAGAAACAAACATGTCTTCCCTCGTCTAGTTTCTATTTCTTAATTCCTGATATGATCAGGAAGCCTTTGTTTATGTAATAGTTATAATATTTATGATGGGGAAGGAGACTGGATTTCAGTTGAGCTTTATGGATGAAGGGGTAGGGCAGTGCATCAGCAAAAGGATGGAAAGCACAGTATTGAAATATCTGCAGCCCAGCTGTTCTCTCCCAGACAAGATCATTTTCTTTTAGAATGAAAGATTTGCATACATTGTACTTTTGGAGCATACCATACCTATTTGGTGCTATTTTGTGGTTTATATATATATATATATATAATTTGTATTCTATCTGGTGGCCTGATGTGATGATCCTAATTAGGAAGATTTCATTTTATGGAAGTGGTGATAAGAGGTGGAGGTGAAGATTCAAAGGCTACTCATTAAGATGCATTGTGGTGATACTGCAATTCTGTGAAGGTCCTGGTGGCTATGGCTCCCAGGTAATTACCTCCCCTGCTAGCTGGTCCTTCACTGTGCCAGGAGACTCGGGGCAAACATGAGAGATGACACCGCTTGGTATTGACTCAGTAAAACTATTATAAAAATAATTATAATGATGTCTTTGGTTCAGCACTGAATGCAATTATTGTATTACAATTATGATAATAGTCAGAAACTATGCATCAACAGAAGAAAGAAACGTGGAGATAATTGCTGGGGAAATTGAGAAGATTTGTTTTCTAAAAAAGCTAAGTGGATTCTCTTCTTAAAAGCTGTGTTAACCTTTTATACCCAAAGATGAAAACTCTGTGATGGACATAGGATTGCTTAGTCTAGCACAAAAATCTGAGATTTCTTTAATACCTGTTTCTTGAGCTCCAGAAGAAGTTCTGATATCACCAAACAGGTCAAGTGTGATCATCTCAGTCTTATCTTTATGCCTCTGATTCTCATCCCTGCTTCCTCTGCCTGTGTTGATACTGCTAGCAACTCAGCGGCAAGCCATTCCCCAGGCTTGCAGCACCTAATAAAACTCCTCAGGCAAAGCAATTTCATCTTTCAGCATTATTCTAGGCTTCCTGCAGAGAAAACAGTGTGTTTTCCTGTTATAAAGAAGTTTTTGTTATATTATGTTCAGTGCTTGTGTAGCAGTTGCCGTGAGTGTTATATGCTTGTGGGTTTTTTTCCCCTGCTATGAAATTAAGGAGATACATGTTTGTTTAAATGTATCAACTTTATGTGTTAACACACACATTTGGTGAAAACCAATTTTGTATTACAGAGATATAGGATAGAGGGGAAGGATTATTATCAATGAATTATTCATTCATTGATTTGTTTATTTGATAAATATTATTAAGTGTCTATGCTATGTCAGGTACATGGAATAAGACAGGGGCTGGAACTAACACTCTAATGGGGAAGAGGTTGAAATACAGAAGACATAAAAAGCAAATTTCATTATATTTTGAAGGGATAAAAGAGGAATAAATAGAGATGTATTATGGTTTTAGATGGAGTAATCAGAGTAGAACTCAGAGAAGATACTGATCAAATACATGAAAGAAATGATGATGCAACATTCATATATTATAATTTGCATTTCTTTTGAGGGTTTGTTTATTTTAAAACATTCATTGAGAACTCAGTGAGAGCAAGTCACAATGCCCAAAGACCTATTTTAATCTCTCTTTTACTTGTTAGGAATCCCACATAATGAAAATTCAAGTAACTTGTGCAAGGCCACACCAAATACTAGAACAAAGGTCTCTAACATCTCCAAGTGTAAGGTTTATCATCTGGTACTTGGACACAAATACACCGAGTTACCAACTTAAAAGGAACAGTTCTTCCAGCTTTGAAAAAAATGTGATTCCATTCTGTAAATAATATTTTCCCCACTTAGCATGTCTCATGTAATCCTTACAGTAGTTCTTCACTGGTGAGAACACTTTGATTACAGGAGGTGTTTTAATAACTTTCCTACAGTTACCTCCAGCCAAGAAGAGGCTAAATAGGAACCTGAACTCAGCCCTGTGTTCCAAATTGTGTTCCTAGCAACTACACAAGATACAACTCCTGTTCAATTGGAGGTCCCAGGCTATGTGGGTGAAAAGTAGACACTCATGTGAGTTTAAATGAGAGAATCAATCTTCTGGCTTCCAGAAAGCATAAGAGCCATAAGCAGGTCTGATTCCAATAACTGTGAACATTTGTAAACCTGCTGCAGGTTTGTAGCTGGAGGCTATTTTGAGAAGAGGTGAGATACCAGCCTTCCCCATGGAAACACTGGGCCCTAAATCTCTCTATCTTTCTGCTGAGATGTTTGAAACTTTCAGAGCTCAGAGAGATCATTTGGTTCCTTGTAGTTGTTGTTTCCCTCACTGAAGCAGCAATGATTGAGGATCCAAACTGTTTTTTGGGTTTCTCCGTGAAGATTGTTCCCCTATTTAGTAGCAGAACTGGGATGTCAAGTCAAGCCTCTTGTCATGTCTCTCTGCCTGCATCATAAAAAAGTTATTTATTTTCATTTTATTTGGAAGGCAGAAAGCAGAGGCAGAGAGACAGATAGAGGTCTTATATTCACCGCTTCACTCCTCAAATGCCTGCTACAGCCATAACTGGACCAGACTGAAGCCAGGGGCCTAGAGCCTGCATTTTTTAATCACCAAATAAGAAAAACATTTAATTTCTTTTTAAAATTAAGAAATACACATAAAGTTCCTCTTCACTGTCCCTAATATCTGGTGCCTTTCCCTAAAGAGACCATCATTATCAGATCCATAAGCTTTCTTTCAACCTTTTACCCTTTACTTCTGGATCTGCTTGTCTCCAGAAAATATCTGTTTAGCCTTTGTCTTCGATGTCATGAGCTTTAGAGTGAGAAGACTACCAAGGAGGTAGAGGTCTGGAATTGTCAAAATCTACCAAAGATATGATTAATTGGTTATACAGTGATAGCAGCATCATTTCTTTCTAATCTTTACCTAATCCAGGTCTTCTTATTACTTTATCACTAACAAATGTGACATTTTGATCTCCATCAGCCTGAATGCTTTGGATCAGAATAGATTTTATTTGTTGAGGTGTTTCCTTAGTTACTTATCTTTGACAATGCAATGGTAATATTTCCTATAGTAATTTTATTTTATATCTTTACAAATCAAAACTGTTATTCTTTCACTTGTTCTGAGTTTTACAATAGCACAAAATTGTTTTAAAGAACTTCAGATTTTCTTCCAGTACATTTCTAATTTTACTGTTTATATTTGGCTGTTTTATTTATCAAGAAAATATATTATGAGGTAGAAATAGTTCTGTATTTTCCAAATGGATAGCTAATTGTCTTGACACAACTCATTAAATAGTGCATCCTTTTTCCTATCAAACTGAAATAGCAGGTTTCTATAGGCCCATGGTTTGTTTGTTGCCCTTTCCATTTTATTCTGGTTGACATAATTTTCCACATTGTTATAATCATGGTAAAATTTTAACATGATTTTTTTTTAAACTTTTATTTAATACATATAAATTTCCAAAGTATGACTTATGGATTACAATGGCTTCCCCCCCATACCGTCCCTCCCACCCACAACCCTCCCCTTTCCCACTCCCTCTCCCCTTCCATTCACATCAAGATTCATTTTCGATTATCTTAATATACAGAAGATCAGCTTAGTATACATTAAGTATGGATTTCAACAGTTTGCTCCCACACAGAAACATAAAGTGAAAAATAATAGATGATTTTTTTTTAAATGATGATGAAATCAGAGCAGACCTATTGTCATGTTTAATCCCAGTGAGAGTCAAGTTGGGAATTGATAATTTCTTTTTTTTTTTTTTTTTTACAGAGGATCAGTTTAGTATGCATTAAGTAAGGATTACAACAGTTTGCACCCCCATAGAAACACAAAGTGAAATATATTGTTTGAGTACTCGTTATAGCATTAAATCTCAATGTACAGCACATTAAGGATAGAGATCCTACATGAGGAGTAAGTGCACAGTGACTCCTGTTGTTGACTTTACCAATTGACACTCCTATCTATGGCATCAGTAATCTCCCTATGCTCCGGTCATGAGTTTCCAAGGCTATGGAAGCCCTCTGAGTTCTCCAACTCTTATCTTGTTTAGACAAGGTCATAGTCAAAGTGGAGGTTCTCTCCTCCCTTCAGAGAAAGGTACCTCCTTCTTTGATGACCTCTTCTTTCCACTGGGATCTCACTCGCAGAGATCTTTTGCCAGAGTGTCTTGGCTTTCCATGCCTGAAATACTCTCATGAGCTTTTCAGCCAGCTCCGAATGCCTTTAGGGCTGATTCTGAGGCCAGAGTGCTATTTAGAACATCTGCCATTCTATGAGTCTGCTGAGTATCTCACTTCCCATGTTGGATCACTCTCCCCTTTATTTACTCCATCAGTTAGCGTTAGCAGGTACTAGACTTGTCTATGTGCTCCCTTTTAAATACTTATTTGAAAGATAAAGTGAGGAGAGACAGAGAAAGATATCTTTGGCCAATGTTGTGGCACAGTGGGTTAATCCCATATGAAGGAGGGTAGATGGAGGAAAGTATGGTTATCTTCTTAGAATTGTATATGTGAAATACATGTTCTCTTTATGTTAATAAAATTAAAAATATCTATATAAAAATAAAAATGCAGGTAAACATTAAAAAAAAATCCCATAGCAGAGTGCTGGTGTGAGTCCCATCTTCCCCACTTCCAATACAGCTAATGTGCCTGGGGAAACAGCAGAACATGGCCTTAGTGCCTTGGCTCCTGACACCCACATGGCAGACCCGGATGAAATTCCAAGCTTCTTACCTTGACCTGGCCCAACCTTGGCCTTTGCAACCATTTGGGGAGTGAGCCAGCAGACAGTAGATCTCAATATCTATCTCTGTCTCTCTCACTCTCTCTATCTCTCCTGATCGCTCTCTCTAACTCTGCCTTTCAATTAAATAAATAAATATTTTTTAAAAATGTATATCTAGGCTGAAAAAGTCAATAGATCCACATTACTGTTATCTGTCTATTTGGGTTTGATATCAGTGATATTCATGCCTACATAACTGATTCAAAACTTTTCAATGGGTTTATATAACAAAGAGCTTATTATTTTTCTAGAGACTTGTTTCTGTAAAGCCGTCATGCTTCCTTTTAAGGATGGGATGTTAATATTATTTCCCATTTATTTTTTTACTGTATTTCTTCATGTTTTTTTTATTTTTTAGTCAGTCAAAATAGGGTAATTTATATGCTTTAGAGAATGATTAATTTGGAATGTAGATATAATTTTACTACTAGTGAATTTCTATCATTCTGATACTTTTTATATCTTAATTATTCCTGCTTTTTTTGCTCTTAATGATGCCTTCCTTCTTTATGACATAACACAAAGGTGTCTGTCTTTTCAGCAACATTTTCACTGTATTTTATTTATGCCAATTTTTTGCCTTCTTTGTTATTTTCTGTCTTTCTTCTGTAAGCTCTTGCTTATTTTGTGTTGTTTTGTTGTCTTGCAATCCTTGAATGCTTAGTTAAATGCTTAGCTCATTTATTTTTTTTTCATTTTCAATTAAATATGTTTAAGACTACAATGTTCTTTCTATAAGGACATAATTTTCCATATTGGATATGTCTTAGAGATTTTGCTATTCATTGGCTGCATTAGTCTCCGTTTAAAAAAAAAAAATGGTAAGGTCTTTTGTTGAAAGAGTTTCCATGGCCCAAAGCAGACTGAAAATGTGAAATTTCTTGCTGAAAAAGCAAGAAAAAAGGAGCTGCTAAATGTACTACAAGATAAAGCTTTTCTCTCTTTTCTGGGGTCTTCTTCTCAACTTGTCGTACTGTTTGTGTATGTGTATGCAGATACCATAGTATTTTTATTTGCTATTTTGTATTGTTGCAAGTAAAGAAAATTCTGAATTTCAAGATTCAATATGGATTCTTTTTTTTTTTTTTTTGACAGGCAGAGTTAGTGAGACAGAGACAGAGAGAAAAGTCTTCCTTCCGCTGGTTCACCCCCAAAATGGCCGCTACGGCCAGCACGCTGTACTGATCCGAAACCAGGAGCCAGGTGCTTCTCCTGGTCTCCCATGCGGGTGCAGGGCCCAAGCACTTGGGCCATCTTCCTCTGCCTTCCCAGGCCACAGCAGAGAGCTGGCCTGGAAGAGGGGCAACTGGGACAGAATCCAGTGCCCCAACCGGGACTAGAACCCGGGGTGCTAGCACCGCAAGTGGTGGATTAGCCAAGTGAGCCATGGCGCCGGCCTTAATCACTTATTTTCTTAAACATTTCCCCTTATAGTTTCTATCTTCTTTCTTGGATTTAAAGACCAACTTCTTTTCAAGATCCAGGCAAGTCTATGTCCAGAAGCATACATGAATTTCCACTGAGACATAGCAATCCTTCTACATACAATAGGTTTACAACAAATTAACTCATGATTTTTTATCATAAATCTCATTCTCTTCCAGTATCTACTGCTTCTGAATGACATGACAGTGCAGCCATTGTGAAGATAGAAATCTCAGCATCATCCCTGATGTGTTCATCTCCCTTACAGGTTCCTCTGCTTCGCCTACAACCAAGTCATCAGTAGATCCTGTTGGTTTGCACACTGTAAAATGCTCTAGTATTTTCATTCCTCTCCATGTTCAGTAACAACAGCATTTTAGTCTAATGTTTTATCATCTGTCACCTAGAAAACAGTGACAGGCTTGTATCTGCTGCCACCCTTCACGTCCAAACTGCATCTGTTGCTTCCCAAGACATTCCTCACTCAGGGGAAGATTGTTGCAAGACACAAATCCAGTCTCATTCTCTACCTCATCCCTGGCTTCACATGTCTTGACTTACATCCCTCTTTCCCTTTGTTCTCTCTAACTTTCCTTCCTCCTTCCTTAGCATTTTAAAGGATTTTGTGAGAGATTAGGAAATATAGGAAACATGGTTCATCACCTTGCTTCTCACCTCCATTTTTTTTCCTCTGCCCTATATACTGTGTTACACTAGGAAAGGATGTGTTCTGTAGTCTTTTTTTTTTAACTTTTATTTAATGAATATAAATTTCCAAAGTACAGCTTATGGATTACAATGGCTTCCCCCCCCATAACGTCCCTCCCACCTGCAACCCTCCCCTTTCCCACTCCCTCTTCCCTTCCATTCACATCAAGATTCATTTGTTCTGTAGTCTTGGTACCATCAAGAGCATGATGCCCTAATCCCTGATGACATTCTAGAAACACACACTCATAATGAAAGCAGTGTGTTTTTAATTCATTTATCCTTGTAATTATTTTGACTTCCCTAGAATGCCCCATGCTAAAGAACTGCATCTTGGGAAAACATGTACTAAAGATTACATTATGAAATAATTTTAATTATTAATAAGGTAGCTAAAGGGTAGAGTGATTTGGATACATGATACTGAGGATTTAATTGTGATTTTTTTTTCCTGGTTACAAGTATATTTTTGCTATTGAAATCAAAAAGGACAAATTCATAGAAAAAGACCAATAAAAACAACTGTTAAAAATTCTTATTTTTTTCTTTGATTTTTACTAACAGAACCTTTTCAGTCTTCTATAGTGTCTTTGTCCTTGACCCAGCAACTTTTGCTTAGAAAACCATTCACAACATATTAAAAACAAATAGATTATAGCTAGCTATTGAAGCAAAGAATGATTCCTTAACCTTTGGTTTAAGTTTTCTGTGTTTGTGAGTGTGAGTATGTGTGTGTGTGTGTGTATCACTTCTGTGATGCAGTATACCTTCACAATTGTATTGAAATCAATTTAATTATAAATAATAACTACTAATTAATAAGTAATCTTTATGATTAATCCTTGTAGTTAAGTAATTATACATGCAATTTACTTTATTGTAATAGAAATTTTCATTACACAAGAAATATACACTTTATTTTTTCATTCACAAAGCTCATAAATCTTTAAGTAATTGCTATGGTGAACAAAAAACACGTCTGACCACTTTCATTGAACTGCATGGAATCAAAGCAGAATATTCATTTCTGTGAACTCTTTGTTATCAGCACTTTATGGAAAACTTTTCAGTATTTTCATACCAAGGCATATTCTGTTACCAGTGCTATCTTCATGCTTTAATGAATAATCACTAACATGTTGTATAATTAAATACCATTTCCAAACGTATTTTCAGTGCAAGTCCTTCCTTGACACAACCATTTCCATTGATATAAATAGGTTTTACCACTACAGCTTTTTATCTTGTAATGGTTTAATTTGTGGCACTTCTCAGTCTTTTAATTTATTAGACTTTAATGTCAGAAAGATTGACATTACTTCTGCTATTGAAATATTAGGCTTACAATAAAGTACACTATGAAGTGACATGAAAAGTTCAAGGCAGCTCACCACTGACAGAATCTACTCATTATTTAATTAGGCTATGAAAGTTTTGAGTAGACATGTCTGGCTTTAAGTCAGAACCTTGACTGATCAAGAGGGTACACACTGTTGGAAGGTTTAAGTTTAGAGAATCCTCATTGTCCAAATGTAACTCTGATATTCTAGAAATTAGAAGTGTCTGACAGGTCACAAGTTCTAAAATTATTCCTTCATCAATCCCTATTTTCCTAATTTCACAGTAAATAATTTCATTTTTATTTATAGTTTTTTTTTGGCAGGCCCCTCTAATTAATGTAATATAGCCTTACTTTTTCTGATTTAAATAAATAAAAATATGCATTGCAGAGGATATTACAACCTTAGCATTTGTTTTGAAATGGGCAAAAAATGAGTTTGCTAAATAGAGATTGCTTGATTAAAGTGATTTGATCTAGTAATGATCACAATAAACTGAGTTAGAAAGCACAGTCTACATTTTCATGTGTATAGCCTTTTAAATTTCTTTTTGTTAAAATAGCTAGATATGGTGAGAAATCATACAGTATGGCACATGATCTAAATAAATGATAACACTCAGGTACAGTTAAGCCCTTTTATGCCTAAATTTTCAGATATGCATCTCAGTTCAATCCTATGAGGATTGTGAGTAACTGTAGTTTCCGTTTATTATTTCAAGGGAGCTTATTGTAATATAATTTTCAGGATTTTTGAGGCAGCATATCTCAGAGTTTAAGTCAGCAGAAGCTCTGAGGTCAAATAGGTCTGAATCAGAATGCTGTAACTGCCACTTCCAGTTGTGCCCTGTCAAGTTTCATAACCTCTGCAAGCCTTGGTTCCCTCTTGTGTAAAATAGGCATAATAGGCACCTGCTTTATTAGGTAACTGTGACCTATAAATGACGTGCTGTATATATAGTGCCCTAAGCCTGAACCATAGCAAGCACTCAATAAATGTTAAATATTGCAACTGTCAACCTGGTGAAATATA